>NC_092195.1:18518773-18818773 GCF_043641665.1 Enoplosus armatus
CTCCATCCATCCGTCCGTCCGTCCGTCCGTCCGTCCAGCTGTCAATCAGCTGCCATCTTTAACCTCAGCTGTCCTCTGTGTGTCTATATATGTGTGTGTGTGTGTGTGTGTGTACCGTTTCTAACCACAGTCAGGTTTGTGTGTTTAGGCATTGATGTCAGTCTTGTCTGTGTGCCACATGTTTGCGTCATGCTTTCCTCACTCACAATGAAGCAGGATTTGGCCAACCCCTGGTCTTTATTTTATTCTATTTTGTAAGTTTTGGGTTTTTTTTAAATTATGAATTCAAGATGGCCGAATTCTGTCAGGTGAGCTAACAAATGAAACATGGGTCGAGATAGATATTGTCATGTTTTCATGTTACAATGAACACTTCTTACATGTGTATCTTCTTTTTTAGTTATTCTTGTAGTTCAATTATTTCAGATGCTTCTCTAAATCTGTGTAAGTTAAGTGTAAAGAGACAGAGAGTGTCTAAGACCTGGGCGTGGCCAGCCTGGGTTTCTAATAACGCTGGCTTCCAATGCGGCTCCTTTAAATGTGATGGCTGGTTGGTGGGAGACACAATTACAGGGTGCACCTGGCTGGCTGGCGTTGAGGGGGGATGTAATTGCAGGGTGCACCCGTTTAATTGACTGGCCTTGCTGTTCGGTTGCTAGGGACGATGGCCGTGAGGCTAGGAGTTGCACTGCTGCTACAGCTAGCTGCAGCCTTCTTCTCTTCTCTTTTTTTACACTATTTTTCATTTTTTCTCTTCTATGCTTCCTCTGTCTGTCCTGTCTCTCTTCTCTGGTTTGTGTATTTTTTTGTTCCTTTTTCAACCATTCTGTTATTCTCAGCCTCTCTCTCTCTCTCTCTCTCTCTCTCTCTCTCTCTCTCTCTCTCTCTCTCTCTCTTGCGGCTGGCTTCTCCAGGCTTGTTGTTGTCTGCTGGGGCTGCTGCACTACTTTCTATGCGAGAATGCTGCTGAGTGTCTTTTGAAGAAGGGAGAAACCCTGAGTCTCTGGGCTGTCTCCCGCTAAGCATAAACCAGGCATGACCCCCACATATATTTATACACGTACTGTGTATACACAGCAGGGCTGAGATGCTCCTTCGCAGCAAGAAGTGAAAATGAATTCAACTGGAAAAACGAGAGAAGAGAGGCTATTGTGCTGCTGCTGCTGCTCCCACCACCCCTCAGATGTTTTTAAGCAAATACGCAATGAAAGTGTGTGCGTCACTCAGTGAAATGGCATTTTTCACAGAACTGGAGACACTTGCCGTTGCTTAAAGGAATGGTTCAACATTTTGGGAGATTTTTAAACTGGTCTTGAAGCGTGAAAATGAAGCGTGTTCCTGGAGTTTACTCTCCTTACTCTGAGATAAACTGGCATCCACGACAGCACTTGCTATCAGAAATGAAAACCTTCGTGATTTAACAAAGTGAACGACGATTACTTAACGAGCACAGAAACAGCTCCCATGAATGTTGCAGCATGTGTGCTGACGTCATTGTAACTTGGGTTCATCCATGTCCATAAAAAAAGAAAATTCAGCTGTAACTCTGCTGTCTAAAAACTTTTACAGCGCTCAGACCTCGTCTGTCGAGCCGTGACGTTTATCCCACAAAGGTCTGGGGTTTCTGTGAAATGGTGTTTTGTTAAAGGACCTTACCTTTACAGAACCTTTGAATCCTTTTTCAAAAGACTTCCATCCTTTCCTAGACACACAAAGAGCCACACAACATGCTGTAGAGTAAGACTCTGTTCCAAGGCTGTATTTTTATTTATTAGCGTTGTTATAAATGTCAGTGGGATTTTGAATGTGTGTTTCACTCTCTCATCAGGAAAACGGATAAGCGTACTTCCCAAAATGTTGAACTATTCCTTTAAAGATAAAATCAGCACTCTGTTAGCGGCCTCTTAACTCTCTCTTGTTGGGAAAATAATCTCCAGTGCAGAAACTGTTTTCTCTGGCCATGAACAAGGAAATATGTGAAATGAGAACAATGAGCTGTGGAGTTGGTTGATTAATTGTCTGCAGCGATGACAGCGTGTCTCCAAAACGTGTCCATGAATGTGGACGACCTGCTGACTTTCGTTGCGTATCAAAATTATTAATTTACTTCGACTTTTGCACTAAAACCAAACACACTCACTCACCTCTCCCCTTAAAAACAACTCAACCAAAGTGCACTTACGACCTCCTGAACCCCTCCAAACACCCGCTCTGCTCACGTGCACTCTCAAATGAAACATGCACGGACCCTGATGTCTGCAGCCAAGGAAGCACTGACTCTCTCCCTCACTCTGCTCGCTGCCTCTGCCGCCCCCTGCTGGAGGAAAACTGTGAGCCGACACAAACGAACCAACGCGTTTATCTTTCCTCTCTCTGCTTCTCTTCAGCTCGCGGTCGAACCAACCTGGAGTTGAGGGAGAAGTTCATCCTTCCCGAAGGAGCGTCTCAGGGTCTGGCTGCCTTCCGCTCCCGGGGTCGACGCTCCAAGCCGGGCTCCCGCAACGCCTCGCCCACCCGCTCCTCCTCCTCTGCCTCCCATAGCGGCGCCTCCCTCCCCTCTGCTCCCTCCACCCCTGCCACACCAACAGCCTCCGCATCATCCAGGGTAAGAGCTGTTTTAGGAGTTCAACAAGTTTAAGACTTGAGGAAGGATCTAATTTTATTTACCTAAAAAGGAGTCAGAGGTCTTAAATCCAGTTATCACAGGTTTAGATCAGGTTCATCATTCATGTCCACTCATTACTACATTAATGACAGAATCATAGCAACACAACAAAACACAACCTTCACTATATTTAATACGATAAAGGATGAATAGCTTTGGTTTGAAATTCGTCTTGAATTTAATAATAGCTATGATTTAAAAGAAAAATCTCAAATTTAGATTTCTAGAACAAGTACGTTGTGTTCACGCTGAGATAAAACATAGACAACATACACAACCACACAAAGCTGAACAAACAGTCTCCTGTGTGTCTGTCACACACTCGTCTTCTGCTGTATGTTGAGGCAGTAACGTCAAATAGAAACATGGTCATTGTCAGGACGAACACTCACAGCTCATTGTGATCAGTCAACCAGACTACATGTAGTCATTAGTGTTGTTGTCATCTGATGTTAGTGATGTTTTTCATTTGTCATATGATCATTGTGTAAAAACATTACAGTCTGTGTGTTTGAGTGTGTGTGAGAGAGACCAACTGTCTTTGTATGTGTGTTTTTTACGAGTTTACGTTACACATTGTTCAGTTGTTGTCATCCTCCTGTTGTTGTTGTCAAAAATCACCACATCCTTAACTGTGAAATTTTATTTTTTGTTCTTGTTTCTTTCTTTTGTCTGTCATCTTTTTGCCTTTTCCCCTCGTTCCTGTCATTCAAACCCCGCTAACCTGGCTTCAAAAATGTCCTTCCTGCATTGTTGGGTTCTCTGTTAAAAAAAAAAAAAAAAATACACAAAAATACACTGCGCTGCACTTCCTCGCTATCCAACCGCTCCTTCCCCTCCCTCCATCACTCCCTCCCTCCTTCATTTGCTTCTCTCTTTCGCTGCTTTGCTCTCCTTCTCCTCCACCCTTCCTCCCTCCCTCCCTCCCTCCCTCCCTTCCTTCCTTCCATCCTTCCCTTCCTCCCTTCAGTCCTCCCATACTCACTCGCGTGACTATGCCAAGCCCTGGCTGGCACACAGTAAAACTCCAACGCCAACCAAGTGCCACTGCTGCCCAGATCTCGGTCACAGCCACACCACTCCTGGGCACGAGGTAACACACTCACCCCACCCACCCACCCAACCACCCACCTCCCTGTCCCACCCGACCCCACCCTACTGAACGCGCTAATGCACTAACGCACACTCCCGGGTGCTCGCACACCACCACGTAAACTTTTGCTGCTGTCATGTAGAAACTTTGAAGCTCAGTGGTTTTCATGTTTGAATTAAAGATGACGTCACCTCCTGAGGGCTGTGAACGCTTTCCGACCGTTTGAGAATAAACACGATGCGGTCGAGCTAAAACCTGACAGATGACATTATGAAGATGCAAGGACAACATATTATAAACAGTGTATTAATGATTAATGATGTATGAATGATGAATGATCATTGGTTCAAGTATTGAATTTTATTTCAAATGAGAATTGTTTATGATTTTGTGGCTCAGTCTTATCACCTATTTAATGTAGTTTTAAACAATTAGGTGATAAATTGATTAGTTGATTGACAGAAAATTAATTGGCAACCATTTTATTTTGTAATCGATTAATCGTTTAATATTGTTTTATAATTATATATTCATAATAACAATGAGAAAGGAATCACTCGGAGTGATACAGAGGATCACTTCTCAGTTGATTTGCTGCTTGTCTTTGTGTTAAGTGAGTGAACCGAGTGTGAAACGAATGATTAATCAAGAGATAATCAACAGATTAATGAATAATAAAAATAATCAGTAGTTGCTGCCCTAGATCAATGCTTTACTGCGGTTTTATGCAGTTTTTATAAAGCAAATGAATCCACACAAACCTTTTACAGTTAAATAGTTTCATAGAAATTCTTTGTGTGTAGTTTTCATTAGTTTGTAGGTTCATTGTGTCCGTGTGTGTGTGATGTGCTCTTTGTTTGTTTAGGAGTAATATGATCATGTAGTGTTTAAACTACTGATGTGTATCTAATGTGATGCACATCAGTAACATGAGTTCACCTCCACAGTCAAGTTATCCTCAGCTGATGTTTCCTGTGTGCTCCTGCAGGGGGCGGCGTCGGGGTCCAAACTAAAGAGGCCGACGTTCCACTCGAGCCGAGGCTCGCTGACCGGAGAGAACGGAGGAACGACACACTCCAGCAAACCATCACGAACTGGTGAGACAACGCACACACATCTGTGCTGAACACCCATTTTATGTCCATCAAATGTGTAAATTAAAAAAAGAGTTTTTCACTTCATCAGCTAATTCTCATTCTCAGCCAAGCCAGTGGCTCTGTGAGGCTGTACTGCTGCACAGTGGTGCTTTGAGCTGACATCCTGCTAACATCAGCATGTTAGCATGCTGATGTTAGCAGGATTAAAGTTTGACCCGATGATTGCGCTCGTCAAAAAGTCAAAGGCTCACCAAAGTTATTACAAGTCAAATTTCATGCCAATCGTATCCAATAATTGTCGAGACATTTCACTTAAAACCACAAATGGTGGCGTTAGAACAAAGGTTTGTGTCGAGATGTTGAGATATCTCACTGGTATCTGTGAAAACTTCAACCATCCAGTTGCGCCAGATAAAAAGTCAGAAGTTCACCAGAATCATTAGGATTCATCCTCTGAGGACCGTGAATGTCTGACACATCATCTGATAGTTGTTGAGATATTTCAGCCTGGACCAAAGTGGTGGACCGAGTGACCAGCGTTACCATCCGTAAAGAAAAGTTATGTTACAATAACTTTAAACCTAAATGTGATTCATTAGAAACAAATGCTCATATTTTGACGAAACCAAGACATATTTAGCAAATATTCTCCGTTCCGTCTTCCTGGCAGATCCGAAGCGAGGGGCGTCCACAGCCAGCGGCCCGACCAGCCGAGCCGGCAGCCGGACGGGCAGCAGAGCCAGCAGTCGGCGCGGCAGCGATGCCTCGGACGCATCGGAGCTACAGGACGCTCGCTCCGTCTGCTCTGACGCCTCGGACACCCCACGACGACCCGGGGCCAAACCCTCCAAGATTCCCACCATCTCCAAAAAGGCCCCCAGCCCAAAGACCCCGGGGTCTGCGAGGAAATAACACCAGCCACAGAGAAACTGGAGCAGAACCGTCACCCCTCCGAGGGGGGACTGCTATCGCCAGCCTTGTTGGGTGTACCAACTCTTCAATCTGAAGTCCATTCTTAGGGCTTTGTGCACTATGATTGACATTTCCCAGGGGAAAGGAGATAGGATGAGTGACTCTCCCTCTCCCTCTTTCCCCGGTCTCATAAACAGACTGAAAACAAGAGGAGAGGAGTTCTGGTCTGGCAGTTCCAGGCCAGAGTCTGTGGGGTCGAAAGCGACTTTTCCCCTTTAAGAAGCGACCCCATTTTGCCTTCCAATCTCCTGCTTTGTCTTTCAAAAAGTTCCCCACCAGCGTGGAACCAAACACCAACGGACTTGACGTGATGCTGCCTTACTTTGTGTTACTCTCTTCTGTCCCGATCAGACAGAGCGACAGACAAAGTCTTTAAACTGCTTTATACCACACTGACACACAAACACACACTTTTTGACACAGAGGCGGGGGAGGGAGTGGGACACACCGCCACCACCACGGCTACAAAAACACAAAGAAAATGCTCAAATGACATTCAGGAAACAAAAAAAAAAAAAGAATTGTGGGTTATTATTTTGGCTTGTGGGTCAGATGCCTCAACGATGAGTTAAAAAAGAAAATATGCAACGACTGCCATGTCGCTTCCTCCTGACTGGTTGGCGAGAAAAAGAGTCACCTCAGCAGATCTGCAGACAGACACCACGTGTGGAGAGCTCAGGAGGCGGGAAACGCTGTCCGACACACACACACACACACACACCGGCTAACCTCAGACTCAGAGGATCGGTGGTGGTGACGGTGGCGGTGCTGCTGCTGCTGAGGGCAAACACTCACACACTCGAACACCGCAGAGCAGACTCCTCCCGACCGCTGGAACGTCAAGATCAGCCTCGTGTGTGCATTTCAGCAAAGGGCGGTGTGGTTTTGTCACATGCCGGCGTAACAATCCAACACACAAAAATCACAAACTGGCAATAGAAAAGACTATTTTTATGGCGACACACTCAACTAACAGCACATTACTGACAATATACGACATGTGTAACCTAACCCGATGTTAATGACCGTGTTCGCGGAGTTCGACAACCAGCATGCACTAATTGTCTCTTCCTCTGCAGTTCCACCTTAATGTCTACACTGTGTTGCCCTTAGCAACCCAGCAGCACACACACACACACACACACACACACACACACACTCAAGGTGGTGTGTATCGTGTGTGTCATTGTTACAGGAAATGATATGAGGTCATTGACTTGAGTCACTGTATGCAAAAATTTTAATTTGCGAATGTCATTTTGTTTTTCTTCTCGTTGTTTTCTGGTTAATTTATAATCCAGTTGTACTTTTGTTATCTAGCTTGAAAGAAAAAAATCTATTTATTTTTCAGTTTCATGTCATATCACCATTTCACGGAGAGTGATTTAGTATTATGGTTAAAGAAATTGTGATTTTTGTACCAAGAAAATGTCCGCGCCGCTCTTTGACATTATTTGTGTGTGTTTCTACTTCATTGTAACATTACATCATCCACTAGGTCACTGATTCTAGTGGCAGCCTTGTTTGTTCATTTTTCTTTTTTTTTTGCTAATGACTACAATTCCCAGACCACGACCAAAGGGGTTTGCCCTTCATGTGTAGAGAGAACTACAAATATGAATGACAGGAGACTTGGGCAGAGTGGACCAATGAGAGCGGGTTTCCTCCCTCACGTCCCTCCCCAGCGTTTCTTCTTCTAGGCTTTTTTTTTTTTCAAATGTCCTGTCGTTGATGGGGCCGAGTTGTCTCTGTGTTATCTCAGTGTAAGAGATGAAGTTTATGGAAAAAAACAAATGAAATTACATTAAGAAAGAAGACATCTTAAGGTGATTTTTATTTATTTATTGTCTCTCTGAGGGGATTCGGGGCGCAGGAGACGAGTCCGCCACCTTTTGATGCTGTGCTACTCTCAGTGTGATGATGAGGACATGGAGGGGGGGACGGGTGTTACTAGGAGTCAATTGTGTAAAAGTAAAACAAAAAACTAAAAATTATAAACAATTTTTTGTTCTGTTTTTGTATTAAAAAATATGCTTGCAGTAAAACTGTCTCTTGTCTTTGATTTGTTTGGTTTATTTTTGTATTTGTGCGCAACAAGTCTGAAAGTTTGTGTGTGAAAGTATGTGTGCTGTGTGTAAAGGTGGGTAATATTAGAGCTGAAATTATTAGTCTATTAATCGATTAGTCAATTGGCAGAAACTTAATGGGCATAAATGGCTATTTTGGTAATCGATTAATCGTTAAAGTAATTTAAGCAAATTGCCAAAATTCACTGGTTCCAACTTCTCAACATGTTGGTTTTCTTTGTCCTCTGCGATGAAGTTGAATCTTTTCCGAATGTTTGGGAACTTGATGGCATTTTACAGACTAAATGATTAATGGATTAATTGAGAAAATAAATATCAGATTAATCAATAGCTCTAGGCAACATTTAAGAGAATGTGGGCTAATAGACACATAATGTACAATTTTTATTATGACATAATTGTATTTATTATTTGTGTTGGTATGCATATAGATAGATAGAAACATGTTTTATGTGTTGGAGTGATGAACTGTTTCCTGCATGATCTGTTTTTTATAATAGTACGAGTAGCGATGTTTGTGTTTTACGTATATATTTATGCATGATACAGTTAATTTTCTCATTTTTTATGATTTTAATTAGTTTTATTTAGTCTTTTAGTGTTGTATCTGATCAGTTTTTAACAGGCAGTGCGCACATACAAAATTCTTACATAGGACTTTTTTAAAAGTTATGTGTATTTTTATTTTTTGTATAGATTGGAGAGAGCTAAATGGATGTAATTTGTTAATTCTTCTCTTGTGTGTGCATGTGTGTGCCCACATTCCCTCACGCCTGCAAGCAGACCTCAGACGGAGGCAGTGACCGGACATTTCTAGATAATTATCCTGTAAAAGATAAGGACATACCCGGTTGGATCTTCACTTCTGTGGACATAGTAGGTAAACACAGGGGAGGTGGTGGTGATGGTTGAAAGTAATTTTAATAATTTGTATATGTCTTCTTCCCCCCCGCTCTGTCTTTGTGATTGTACGTTCTTATTCACCGTCCCAGTTTATGTTTCTGTGCGAGACAGAAAGGCAGACTTTGAAAATAACTTGGTCCTGTTTATTCGGTGGTTCCACTGGAGATGATGAGGTCTGAGTCCACCCTCTGCAGCTGTGTGTACACACACACACTCCTCATTTTCTGTCCACTCTCAATCCATCTCCGCCCGTCCTCCCTGCAGTCCATCTGTCATCCCAGACTTCTCTCTCTGATGACAGTCCTCGCTCTGTTCCACCACTTCTGTCTCTCAGGAATGTCATTTTTCATTTCTGTTGGGTTTATATGGTTTTAAGGGCACTCAGCTCCCCTTCAGTCCCTCTTTTTTTTTTTCTTTTCCGCACTCCTCCTCTTCATCTTCTCTCACTCCGCTCACCATTATCTCTCCAGACAAAACCTCCTAAAGTTGCAGATGTGCAGAGGAAAGAAAAACAAAATGGGCAGAGCGTTAATTCCTGGCATTTGGGACTCGCCCTTTCAGCCAGGACAAAATGAACCGCGGTCAGTTTGGTTTGGTCAGTGTTATTCATGCCTTTCAAAGTGACCACAAGTACCAGGCCGCTTTGAAGAAAAGAGTACACAAACACGGGCTGGCACAGGGCTGAACCTCACTACTATATTTGAGTCATTTCTTCCCTCCAAATCCTTTTGGTTTAGACACACACATGAACCGAGTGTGTTTGCATTAGGCTCGCTTGCAGAGCAAGCTCGGTAAACTAATGAATGGCTCAACGGGAAATGGTGTTACACAGTGAAACGCAAAAACCTGCCACTTCAGAGCAGAAGTGTTCAAAGTTTTTGTTTAATGTTAGCTGGATGGCAGACTTGCTTTGGAGTTTGTTGGCTCCAAACCACAGCAATGACAGATGGAGATTTTAGAGCTTTAACTTTAAAAAAAACAATTTATCCAAAGTAACAAATGTTCCCACCGCTATGGAGCCCTGAAACTGACAAAAGATATATATATATAACTAAATACATCAATAAATAATACTATAGGTTCAGTTAAACTGGAGTGAAAAAGGAGCATTTAGCTGGCCGTTCACAGATACCATTCTAATATGTTCATAACATTATCTAAATCTTCAAGAGCTTGTCTCTTTTGGCCCTATATGGTGTCTCCTTTCACATTTTGTATTTGAGTGATTTAATGTCTTTTTGCTCACAATGTCAAAACAACTTTTTAGTGTTAGCTAGCTAACTTTCGTGGTATTAGCTTGCCAGCTAAAATGCTTTAGCTACAGTAGCTACTGTTAAAAGAGTTTACACAGTGATCCTACAGTGAGATGTAGTAAAGTATATAGATGATTAACATTTGTTAACACTGGCTGGTGTATTTTTACAAGGAAAGTTGGCTTTAGCTAGGTAGCTAGCTGAAAAAGCTAGTGATCTGTGTATTTAGCTGCCATTGTTGCAGGTAAGCTAGCTAGCTAGCCACACAGTCCTCTCAGTATATCCCAAAAAATAGGAAACTTAGGAGTCAAAAAATAAATTGAGTTTTAATTTATTTTATAAATGAATTTTCCATTTACTTCATCAACTGATTGGTCGTAAATTAAAGTTAAGCAGCTTTTTTACTAACTGCCTTAAGGTGAAAGGAAAAGTATAAAGATCTGTAGTTGTTTTTACCCTCCATTTAAGTATTATTTAAGTATTCAGTTATATTTTTAATTTGATAACTTGTTACTGCCTTTTGCCAGTTTTGGCGTTCCATACTCTGAGATCATCATTTGTAGAGAAATTACGTCCACTTTTGGCCCCTAGCCCCTAGTTGTAAGTAGAGTTGCTATTAAACAGGGCATCAGGCCACTCGACATCCTTCCCGCCAACCCGCCTGAGACTTGACTTTGAGTAGCTATGAAAGGAAGCAGTCATGAGAAGATCAAAAGATAGATGGGTGGAGGTAAGAAGGAGAGAGAGATGAGGTCTCCCCAAAGAGACCACTGGGAGGGGTGATGAGGAGATGTAAGCAGCAGAAGGAAGAAGTTTAAAGACTTGAAAGAGGTCGAGAGGCGGAGGCTGGGAGGGAAACTCCCTCCTGGTTATGAACAACTGTTACACTCTCTGAGCTTCATACACGGGATACTCTCGCTGCTGCACAGCTCTGCTTTTATTCCCAACAGGCACTGAGAGTGTGCGCGAGGCTGAAGGAGAAACCCCTCGCCTCTCCCAAGGATTACAATCAGGAAACAATTTCCTGGAGTTATCGTTGTTAAAAATTGGATTAAGAAAGACATCTGGAACCCCAGAGACGTGTGGGAGGGGAGCGGTCCTGAATGGATGAATAAGTACTCAGGGATGACTGGATAAAAGTTTCCAGCAGCGATTTCTCCACTGAAGACAATTCTCATGATGTCTCTGGTTGAACGTTGACTCGCTGCAAAGTGTGAACTTCATTTCCTCCTGAGGTCAAGGAGGACTGGGAGCAAACCTGGTGACGCAGCTCTCAAATTTCCCTCCAATCTCTGCGGCACCTGCTCATCACCGAAATTGCTTTCCATCCTCCAAGTTTACAACTTCAAAGCAAAGACCAATCTTCCATAGAGGCATTGTTTGTCTATATTCAAAACACATCGAAAAGCTTGTAATTATGCCCTCACTCTCATTATCTCTGTTTCTTCTGCTGCACGACTAAGAGGTGAGGGAGAAGTGGATCAGAGGGTGAGGAGTTTGTTTTTGTTTTTTTCTTCAAGATTAGAGAAGGTAGAAGAGGGAGAGAGAGGAAGGCAAGGGGGGAGGGAGAGATAAACAGAGGCAGTTTAAGGCGGTAAACACAGAGCCAGCTCTCTTCTAAACACATCAGGCATAAATCAGCACTGCATTTGTCTGCGGTGACTCTGAAGCAGGAGGACAAACAGTCAGAGGAGTAGAAAACACTGTGGTTGTCAGTCTGGAAACACTGGAGGGAAGATAAACTGAAGTCAAGAGACCTGTGCAGCCGATTATTTGTGAGAATAAAGATCTTGATTTGCCAGCAGAGAAGAAGAAACAAGCGCAAACCACAGCCATGGCCTCAAACGTCTCCCACAGCTCCTCTTGTCTTTGCAGCAAGAGCAAAAGCAGCGCGATGGGGTCTGGATCAACCTCCAGGCCCCACCGACCTCTCCTCCACCCCAGGACCCTGCTCCTCCTGCCCCTGCTGCTCCTGCTCTTTCTCTCCCTGTGGAGCCAGCAGGCCGAGGCCGTGGTCCACTCCAGCTTCAGGCGGCTCAGTGGCCGCGAGAAGAAGGAGATGCAGAAGGAGATCCTGTCCATCTTAGGTCTGCCAGGGCGACCCAGACCCCACCCGCCGCTACGACCGCCCTCCTCTGCGCCGCTCTTCATGCTGGACCTGTACCACGCCATGTCGGCTGATGGGGAGGATGACGGGAATGAAATTATTGTAAACGGACCTGGCATGGGAAGGTTTGGGGGGGCAGAAAGGTTGGCTCAGGTCAGCCACGCAGCCCCGCCAACCCTCAGCACGCACACACCACCGCTGGGCACGGTGGTCAGCGAGGCCGACACGGTGATGAGCTTCGTCAACCTGGGTGAGTGAATCAGTCCGTGAAGTCAGCTGCTATTGGGTGAGTGATCCCTGGAAAAAATGTAGACAGGAAGTGATGGAGTTTACGTTTCTGGTGCAACCACGACTGAAGAGACAAAGAAAGAGCACCACCTACAGATCAATAGAAAAGCAAAGAATAAGTCAACACAGTACTGGAGACAGGTGTTTCGTCAGGTGATCAGGTGGTAAGCACAGTGGAGGGGAAGTAACAGGAACAGTGAAATAAAAGCAAACACTTCTTAAAGTTAAAAAAGTATTTGACATTTTGGGAAATACGCTTATTTCCTTTCTTGCGGAGAGTTATATAAAAAGATTGATACTCTCATGTCTGTACCTTTAAAATGAAGCTGGAAACAGCAGCTGGTTAGCTTAGCTTAGCATAAAGAGCCTGGCTCTGCCCAAAGGTAACAAAGTCGGCCAACCAGCGCCTCTAAAGCTCACTAATTAACACTTTATGACTTATTTGTTTAACCTGTATAAAATCAGTGTAAAAACACCACAGTTTAATTTTACAGGGGGGTTGGGCACTCAAGTATTTCTTGGCCTAGAGACATAGTCCAACACATAAACCCACGTGACAAAAACACAAATTGTTGTTTTTACGTTTTTGTTTCTGTAAAAAAAACAAAAAAAAACACAAATTGTTGTTTTTACGTTTCTGTTTTTCTGATTAAACAAACGAAATATAACGTGTTAATTAATGAGCTTCAGCGGTGCTGGTATGTGGATTTTGTTCCATTTTGAAAGAGCCAGGCTAGCTGTTTCTCCTTATTTGCAGTCTTTGTGCTAAGCTAAGCTAACCGGCTGCTGGCTGTAGCTTTGTATTGAACGGACAGACATGAGAGTGGTATCTATCTTCTCATCTAACTCTTGGCGAGTAAGCGAAACAAGTGTATTTCCCAAAATGTCAAGCTTTTCTTTTAACCTTGAATAGAGAACATCTTATCATCAGTTTGGAATGACAGAGCAGTTTTTGACTTCGCGGTTTGGATATAAAATGTAAACTCTGGCAGGATGAAATTACACTGTGTGTGAACTTGATGACATTGACAGCGACATGTCGGTGCTGCCATTTTAGTTTCTCCGCTGTGCAAATTTCCACAAACATTCACCCCCACAGAGAGGATTAAAACCAATGTCAGTATGGCTGAACTATATTGGTAGGTTTCCATTTCAACCCAGCATTCCTAAATCCACCAGCCTCGCTGCTACAGCCAAACTGGACTGAGCGTCGGGAAAATGTTCCAGCACCGAGAATATCTCTGGTGCGATGATTGATAGAGGACGGGGATCGACGATGAAAGGATTAGTAAACCTGACCGCAACGCTTCCGATCTTCTCATGGAGGTTTCTGCCTGTCACATGAACAGAAACAAGTTTCCTCAAGAACATGACTAAAAGGAACAGATTACAACATAACGGGCTCAAACATTTAAAGATCTCATGATATTGTTTATCAAGAGGGAACAATCAGTTCTCTAAATTTCATTAAATTGTCCGTATTAAATATGTAGTAAGTAAGTAACTGGATATAATTGGTGATACTTTCAAGCAGGGAATCAGTAATTTATACAGATGATTAGTTGATTAATTGATTAGTCCATCAACAGAAAATGAATCACCAAAAATTTTGATCATCGATTAATAGTTTAAATCATTTTTCAAGCACAAAAAAAAGAAGCCAAAAATCAGCTTCTAAAATGTGAAGATTCAAGCAATTTGAAGCCTCTGGGAACTTGTGACGGCGAGATTATTGATAGATTAGAAAAAACCATTTTAATTTAGTTAATTGCTTCACTAAATGAAATATAAGAAATACTGTTAAACACCCAGATCCTGCGTGAGCGTCTGTGCTCACAGTAGCCTGACTGATGCCTATCTGTCGAAGCATAAGAATTAAACATCCTCCTCCGAATGGCTTCCTTCCTCCTGATCTGCACCCGGTTCACCGTGGGAAACATCATCTCCCCTCTCTGCTCGGGGTCTTTAATGAACTCGCATCAAATGACAGGTTTCCCTTCATGAAACTCAGCTCTGTTTTGGAGAAGAAAATGCACCCTCAAATTTATCAGTCAACACTGCAAAAAAGTTAAAAAAAAAAAACACAGCATGTCATCCTCCAAACCACGACTTTGTAAACAAAGGTGACTCAAAAGTGACTCATGCCTTTAATAGTGACCCACAGCGCACGCCAGCGTTTCCTCTCAAATGGTGAAGCTTTTTATTTTGCCGTGAAACCTTTTAAACCTCATCAAATCGACACTGAACTGTAGCCGAACACATCACGCAGACCTGGACCGACTGCAGGAGAACCGCGTATTTGACTCGTGTGCGACAGAATTATAGTCTTTCTACATATATTACTCGTATGTTCTCCGCAGCAGATATTTAGCCTCTATTTCTATCACTAATCTAATCAACGTGTGTAGTTCATGTAAGTTGAATCAAACAGGCATGGGTGTGTGTTCCTACGCATATGTAATGGGAAGACACAGCTGGTTAGAATTAAAGGCCCCACTGACACACACCGAGAGAGAAAAAAAAGCAAACGGTCCGAAGCGAGATGAAAATACTGCTGCGGAGGGAGCGACTCTAAAAATACCAGGCAGGGCTGCAATTAGTGGTGTGTGTGCTGAGCAGCTGCTGCGGTTCAGGGCACTAAGTGTCTCTAATTACTGCAGTGTGTGTGTGTGTGTGTGTGTGTGTGTGCTGATATGAGCACGCCCAACGCATCAGGGGTGTCCTGTCCTTAGTATCTCTATTTTCTTTATTCTGTGTGTGTGTGTGTGTGTGTGTGTGTGTGTGCCAAACCCCAGTGACCAGAGCTGTTTCGTGTCCCTGCGGGGTTCCACAAGGACACACACTGCGCTGGTGTTTCGGTTTCATGTGTGGATTTTGCTCACCTCTTCATTTACATATTGTTCTTTTAACAGGACGCCTTTCAGGGGTGTGTCCCCCCCCCCCCCCCTCCCAGTAAGTTTTATGATCAAACGTTTGGCAGAGTGAAGTGGAACATCATCATGTTCTCCGCTCAGGTTCTCTTAGGCAAAGCACCTCACCTTCATCCTGTTCAGTGTGAGTGTGATGCAGGATGTTGGTGAAAAAGAGTGCACACGCTTCATAAATCTTCTCTGGGTAAATAAAGTGCAGAACTGGTGCGTAGTAAGACTTGGTAGGGAAAAAAATATATACATACATTTATTTGTACTGGACATGAGTACAGTTTTGAAGAACTTTTTTGGGGAATGTACTTATTCGCTCTCTTGCTGAGAGTTGGATAACATTAATACGACTCTTGTGCTTGCAGGATGAATATGAAGCCGGTAGCTGGTTAGCTTAGCTTAACACAAAGACTGGGAACAGTGGGGAACAGGGGAAGTCTTTATGCTAAGCTAAACTAACTAGCTGCTGGAGGTAGCTTCATATTTACAGTACAAATGTCCGATAGCTACAGTTACTACGTAGATACTTGTGTAATATAATGTATTGTTATAGAACGACACAACAATATATGAAGTTGTTAAAAATCTGCTTCACCTTCAGCAACTACAATAGTAAAATCCTACTGATATATTAAGATTAATCACTAATAATTATCATCAACACTAACAGGGGCCATTTTTCTGCACAATGACTACGTTTAATTACTTTAAGTACATGTATCTGTGAGTCTTACTTTTACTTCAGTGTAATGCAGGACTTGTATTGGAGTATTTTAGCATAGTTTTACTTACGTAAAGGACTGAATACTTCCTCCACCGCTGTTCTCCTCCCTTTGAGTCCCTTTCATTGACTCATCTCCCAGTGATCTCATCTCCTCCACACCTTCACACTTTTCTCGCTCCGCTTTCACAGTTGCATCAACACGATTTCTGTTTTCTTACATCTGCTTCAAACTAGAACTTGTCTCATGTGATTCCTCTCGCGGCTCTCTGTCCGACACGTTTCATTAGACTCTCCAGCTAAACTGAGCTCAGCTTTTTCACTTGTATTTACTTTGTGTGAGTATTATCTCTCTGTGGGGTAACTTTGTATTCTATCACTAGAAACCTTTTGGCTGTCATGGCTGTCCTTCGTTGAAATATCTTTTAACCTAATTTCAGGCTCCATCATTTTCATCACCACCTAATAGTTAATCGATTGTTTGTCTGTAAAATGTCAGAAAATTGTGAAAAACGTCTACAATCATTTCCCAGACTTCACGGGAGCATCTTCATGTTCCTTGTTTTATCCAAACATTTCTTTAAATCTCAAAGATATTCAGTTAAAGATCATATAAAACCCAGAAAAGCAGCAAATCGACTGAATGATTAATCGACTAATCATTTAATCAAATAAGTAAAAGTGTCAAAACAACAACAGTAATGTAGAAATACTCCACTACAAGTAAAAGTCCTGCACTTAAAATCCTACTTAAGTATAACTACTGAAGTATTATTAGCCAAATTTACTCAATGTAGTAAAAAGTAAAAGTACTTGTTTGCAGAAAAACTGATATATATTATATATATATATATATATATATGATTATATATGACATCATAATTGTTCATACTAATGCTTCAGTGTGTTAGCAACATTTTACTGTTAGCTGTTTTAAATAATTTATATACAGTTAGCTAGTTTTAAATACTTTATATACAGTTAGTTAATTTTAAATACTTTATATACAGTTTAGTCCAGTGGTTCCCAACTGTGGGGTCAGGACCCTGCAAAGAGCCACAAGATAAATCTGAGGGGTCGTGAGATGATTAATGCGGCAGGAAGCCTGTTTTCATTTCTTGGACTTTTGTCTAATCTTTGATGTTTTTGTGATATATTGAATAAATTTACCTCTTTGGGCTTCAAACTGTTATTTAAATGAAATCATCTGAGAAGTTTAGAGGTGGAATCACTCTTATGTCAACCTGGTAATAATTCATTATAACAAGACGAGAGGCCCCAAGACACTGGTTTCTGTAAGAGGTCACAGGTCAAAAAGACTGGGAGTCACTGGTTTGATATATAACATATAATGTGTTGTATTTTAAAAGATTATCATGTGTTTTTATGTCAAATCTTAATAACTATAGCTTTAATACATGTAGTGGAGTAAAAAGTACAATATTTCCCTCTGATTTAGAGTAAATGTACTCATCCTAAGCCTTCATGGTAGAGTTGTAGCTGTAGTTCTTTTCTCTTTGAAATGCGTCTCTCCCTCTCTGCAGTGGAGCAGGAGCGTGACCTCCTGCAGCCTCGTCCGTACTGGAAGGAGTTTCGCTTCGACCTGACGCCGCTCCCTCAGGGCGAGACGGTGACGGCAGCAGAGTTTCGCATCTACAAGACGCTGACGATGGGCCAGAGGGCCAACCGAACGCTGCACATCTCCGTCTACGAGATCCAGCGAGAGAACAGACACAGGTTACCTCCAGTCTACCTTTTCTGTATTTGCTTTTTCTCTCTTTCTTCTGTTTTTGTAGAGCCTGAAATTTATATTATTACTGTCACGTTTTCAATAATAAGGCGCTAAATAATCAATGATGTTAGACTTTTGATTCTCATCTTGTGGTGCCACCTCTCGTCTTTCACTTGCAAACAAATCTTAGTACTGGATGTTCGTGATCTGAAAGTCTAACTCAAAGAAAAAGATTAGATAGCAAGTCATTTTTTTATTCTTCCAGATGGAAGATTCAACCTTTGTCACCGTGTCGTAGGTCGCAACATCAAGTCCAGTTGAAGCCTTCTTTAGTATTTGAATGTTTTTGGTATTTAAGAGGCACTCCAATGATTTAGAATTACACAGCACATAGTTGTGGGACTTAAAAGAGACAGACTGAAGCTACAAAAGTCAGGCTTCAAAAACACTCTCTAAAATACAACTCAGTAAAGTCTGTCATTAGACCTCCTCCGCCTCCACCCCCCCATTTTATAATAATAATGCAGGTTTATGTCAAAGTCTCAAGTCTCAAGCCTAACTCATCATCAGAGTTATTTTCTCCGACTTTGGAAAGTCTTAGTACTAACCATGATGAGTAAACTGACCTTGATGTGTAAAAATAAAAAAAGTGTTTTCTGAGTTTTATTTGACAACAGCAACACTGATACACTCATAGTGTGGCCTAAAAATTAAGAATACGGTCCTTCAAACTGACTAACAGGGTTCGAGCTCTGTTTGTGACCTCTGACCTCTCCCGGTGTGTGAAGACTAATTGTCTTTGGAGATTGAGAAAGCTGCTTCATTGCAAATAAAACCAATGCCAGCTTTTATTTTGAAGGGGTGTAACATTCTATCAAATGTTCAGTTCAGCAAACGTATTATTGATCATGATCAGTTTGTACAATCAGTGCAAAACATGTCTCAGGCGTGTGCTTAGGAGGATCTGCTCTTAACCTCTTCGTTTATCTAGACCTCTTAAATGTATTTATTATTTTATTTTATTTTATTTTATTGTATTAATACATTTTGTAAATTTACATTTCCTTACACATGGTGTTGTTCATACTTACATAAACACACATGCATATATATATATATATATATATATATATATGCCTGCATACATACACGTACATGCACATCTATACATGCCTATATTATACATGCATGAAGAAAAAAGTGATCTCTTCAAATGTATGTGTTTTTGAGTATTCTTAGTATAAAAAAAAAATGTATTAAATGTATTTTATTCAAAAGTTTCTGATGTTCATCTTTGTTAACTTTGACTCTTAGCAGTTTGATCAAAGTCACATTATGTTCTGTTTTCCCTCAGAGAGCCAGAGCTGGTGCTGCTGGACATGCAGTCGGTGCCTGCAGGACAGGAGGGCTGGCTGGCCTTTGACGTCACCTCGGCCTCCAACCACTGGCTCCTCCACCCCCGCAGCAACCTGGGCATACGCCTCTATGTGGAGACAGAGGAGGGTGGGTGCACCACTGGGCTACACAACACCACTTTTCTTTGTTACTTTCTTACTTTACTCCAAGATTATTTGAAATGATTTATCTCAAAGTGGTAAAACTGAACTTCATTAATGTCTATTCAAACGTCTGCGTCCTCTTCCAGACCGCTCCCTGTCTGCAGGCTGGATCGGGTTGGTGGGCCGCAGGGGCCCTCGCTCCAAACAGCCCTTCATGGTGACCTTCTTCAGGGAGAGTCAGGTCCCGTGTCGGCCGCCACGAGCCGTCAAGCCACATCCCCGCAAGAAGAAACCCAAATATGACCTCCCGGTCCCCAGCATCCATAGTTAGGTTCCATCAGTTGTTTGTGTCTTACAAGGTTTTTACACGGAGTTAAAATTAATTTAGAGTAAAGATGTGGAAATCATCTGTCAATAAAACATCCTTAAGTGAGTTTCAGCAAGAAGAAATTACTGAAATACATCAGTTTTTTATTATACAGATAGTAACTCATTTTGAATGAAACTGAAGGGAACTAAACTTGCTGAGACATGATGTATTGACTGTGAAGTTCATCAGTGTAAAACCTTGAAATATAGAAACTGTAAAGTGAACAGTAGTCTTGAAAACCTCCACTTTCATCAAAGTGAATCATTCAGTCACTTTGATTTTACTAAATGTTTCTTCTTCTGTGTTCAGATCGGAGTCCTGCCAACAGCGGAGGTCAGCCCTGTAAAAAACACGAACTGTACGTCAGCTTCAGTGACCTGGGATGGAAGGTCAGCTCAGGATTTAAGTTTCTATTTTAAGTAGTAACATTTAATAAAGTGAAGGATTTTACTGTTATCTTTCACTTTCAGCTGTTGCAATATTGATCCTTATTTTATGTCAGATTATATGGTGGTAGTATTTCTCAGATTGTTTATTAGATAAGAACGTTTTGATGATTGTTGATCATCAACTTTATGTCTGTGGTTCTGCTCAGGACTGGGTTCTGGCCCCCACTGGATACTCAGCGTATTACTGTGACGGAGAGTGTTTTTATCCTCTGGGCTCCTGCATGAACGCCACGAACCACGCGCTCATCCAGCAAGTGGTCAGTACAGCGACGACACACACACACACACACACACACACACACACAAACACACATTAGAAAGTGGACCAAAAGCAGATAAATACTTGACCACACGTTTATTTATTCTATATTTGTCTCCTTACTGAACACCTCTGTCTTACAGGATCATTTCAGATAATATCTTTTTTTCTGATATTGTAACCCATATGTTTGACTTCTGTTGACATTACACGTACAAATGTTTTGATAATGTGGTGCTCAGTATCAGTGGTGGGATGAAACAAAGTACATTTACTTCAGTACAAATCTGAGGTACTTTTTACTCTCCTACATTCATAGTTAGTTACTTTTCAGGATTAGGATTTAACATATTATATAAAATAAAATGCCTTGTTATATATTAAGCCAGTGGTTCCCTCAGCATTTCTGGCTTGTGACCTCTAGTTTGGGCCCCTTGTCATGTTTCAGATGTCTGAGTTGTTGGCAGTTCTACATCTAAACGTCTCATTTTAATAACTGTGTAAGGTCGAAAGACGCCAATATTTCACAAAACCAGCAGAGATCAGGGAAAAGTCCAAAACATGAACGCATTAATGTGTCCAGCAGAACTTTGTTTTTTTCTTCTTTACTGCCCCATGAGTCCTTTCACATCCCCACAGATTTATCTTGTGACCTTTGACCCTTTAGGTTGGGAACCACTGGACTAAACGGTATATATAGTCACATATAGCTAAGTGTAGGATAGTGCCTTTAGTCAAATACCTGAATTGTAAATACTAATTCTATTTCACTCTCAGGTCCACCTCCTGAAGCCCGACGAGGTCCCGAAGGCGTGTTGCGCTCCCACCAAGCTCAGTCCCATCTCCGTCCTCTTCTATGACGACAACAACAACGTCATCCTCAAGAAACACCGTAACATGGTGGTTAAAACCTGTGGCTGTCTATGAAAGTCACACAGGTTCCACTTAGTAGCCTGGACGCTGAGGAGAGTCCAGTCCAAAACCAAACTAACGTACCTGGATGATTTCCAGACATGAACTCTGCAGAAACCTTTGACGTTGGATGACAAAGGCACCAGAAATCTAATTTAACAGGTCTGTGTGATGTGTTTGAGTGCTGTTATCAGTGACGTAAGCGTCTTGACAAACTCCAAAAGTCAAAGTTCACATATTAACATTTTGATTACAGCGTTTTCTGGGTTTTGGGTGTTTATGTCCGAACTGTCGGCTGGACCTCAGCACTCTGTCTAACCAATACTTCTCACATTTTCAGCAGAATAACCTTCAGCTACAGACTATATGGAAGTACAGTACTTATTTAACAACTTTACAAGAGTACAAACGTGATTTCAATACATTCACTTTCCCTCCCGACAGGGAAAACTAGAATCTTTTTATTCCTAACAGCAACAAACCACATTGAATTTTACAAATGAATTCAGGCTTATTGTTCACAGACAAGTTTAAATGGCAAATGATATTAGATGGCAGAATGTGCCACTAGTGATGCCTGTTTTGTTTTTTTTATATGAGACATGAAATGACAGCACTTCTATTGTTGCAACACAAATTCTATATGAAGAGAAAATGTTAAATTGTATTGAATTAATAAAAATATTCACATTAAGGACTTCTGAAGTATTGAGGATTACATTTATTTTAGACTTGCTGCAAACAGAGACGCCAGAGTGAAATGTTGCCGCACCAATTAATCGACTGACAGAAAAATAAACTATTCTGACAATCGATTTATCGTTGAAGTAATTTTTGAGGATTAATTGATCATGAAAATAACAATAAGCTGCAGCCCTGTTGTGGACACACATACTCTACATGGTGCATCACATCTTTCATCTCGTCATGAACACAGAATCAGCTGAGGAGACGGGTCACCTTAAATACATTGTTCAATTTATTGAAAAGGGTAAAAAAAAAAAAAAAAGTACAGTGAAAGCAAATGAGTGAAGTTTTGCCTGCTAGTGAATATATGAAGAACGAAAAACAGGGAGTAATCATTCAGGCAGTTAATGAACACATTTCTTTAACTCTCAGTCATTGTGGCGACTTATAATTTCTTCAAACTGACAACAGCTGAAAATATAAGTGTGTGTGTGTGTTGGAGGGGGTGAGTGCTTGGTTTTCAAAACAAATCGTGTCCTGGTTTAACTGAAGTGGGACAAAGATGAGGTTATTGCCAAGATTACTTTGGGAAACATCCCCGAGGAGGACAACGATATTAAAATGAGCAGAAGGAGATGGATTTGGGGGGGGGGGGGGGGGGGGGGGGGGTAAAAAAAGAACACACTATGAGACTTGCTGTGAGGTACTGTTGTGAGGTGTAACTGAGTGTGGACACCTGTGGAGCAGCAGCACAGAGGAGGCGCAGCTGTAGGGTCTGTAAAACCATGAATCTCCAAAAATAAAAGTTATATCCTGCTTTTCATCATTAACAACTGTAAATTCTGAAGTTATACAATTGGATTTTTAGTGATTTTAAAGAAGCCAATGTTCATGAAAACTCTAATTTTTATCTTCTATGGAGGGTTTGCACTGATGGCGACATCGTGTGAATGCCTTCTGATCAAGTGAAAGGGAAAATAAAATGAGGAGTTACAAAGTTGAACCCAACAGCGGTGCCTCGTCCATTGTGGATGAGTGATGTGATCTGTAGTAGGGGCCTTAAATGTGCCGTCTATTCCTCTGGACTTAGCAGTTAGCGAGCCATACATCCAATTTATTTTTACTTCCCATAGTAGCTTTTTCAGACTTATCACATCTCCCAGTCATTAGTCAAAACATAGTTTTATTCAGTGTTAGCAGGCAATCTTTCTGGCCCCTCCTCCATCTGGAATAGCAAGGTAGTTGTACACAATAAATATAAAAATGGGGTGCTGGTGTACTTGTGCCCCGTCGTTATTGTTTCCCCTTACAAAAACACACATGTACGTACACAGCACATACACACATCCACCCCCTCCCTCCATCCCAAAATGTTGTCCATGAATACTGACGGGTCCCAGTGTTCGTCATCAACATCCTTCAGGCGCCGTGATTCAACGTTTAGTCTGTGGTCGATGTGTATCTGTAAGCAACAGTAAATCTCTTCATAGTAACTTTGAGAGGTTTCATACAAACGGCAGTCTAAGAGGAAAAACTACAGCTTACAGAGAGGACTACAGTCTTACCCGGGTTCAGGTCCAGTCAGCAGTTCTTCATGCCTGAACATCCTCCAGCTCAGGAGGCATGGGGGACTTGGGGTGTTTGCTCTCAAAGTGCTGCTTGAAGGTCTTGGGGTCTGGCATCTGGGTCTGAAAAGAAGAAGAGAGAATCGTGGTTTCAGTTTATTTCATCTTGTGGTAACAAATTAGATGTGTAACATTAGCCTATTAATCGACTAATTTATCAAGAGAAAATTAATTTGGAACTATTTGTATAATTAGTTGTTTCAGTCATTTTTCAAGCAAAAATGCCAAAGATTCTGATTTCAGTCAGAATTTGGGAACACCACCTATAGTACTGCAAAATTATACATTTTCAATCTTTTCTTACATTTATGGACGAAACAATTAATCAAGAAAATAGATAACAGTTAATTGCAGCCCTAAAGCAAATGACTCTACTTGAAGTGTCAAATTATCTACTGGTGCTTTGGATTTCACACATTATGATCAACAAGTGTAAACAAAGAAAAATATATTTTCGTAATTCAATACAGTACATCTCAAAGTGCTCGACAAGATTTCTTTCATGTCTCAACAAGTGGCAGTGATGTAGCATTGAATTAAAATGCAAAACAATTAAATTAAAACACGTACACCTGATAAAATAATTCGCCGTCACATCATTGAAGAAATTAACTGGATCGCAAATAGATTCCCATGTGGAAAACAAACACTACAAGTAAATGTGATCGGTATGCAGCTGCAGGTAACATCTGGCAGCGCAGTGGTGTTCTTACCCGGCAGACAGGGCAGGTGTGGACCAGTGCGGCCTTAGCTGCAGTCTTCTGGTCAGCGGCCTGACCTTTCTTCTTCTCTGCCGCCTTCTTGGCGTTCTTTTGCTGGGACTGAATCTTCTGCTGCCCGCGAGCCATGGCCCTCAACTTTGACCTGCAGGAACGACAAAAAGAGACCACAGATTATCCACCGCTGCCGCTTAAAACAAACAAACAGAATGAGACATCAGGATATATCTAAACACAGGGTGAAACATAAACAGCAGCAGGTACATTAGAATGTGATAAGCTGGTTTGACATGTCACATTTGTTAAAAAATAACACGACTTAAAATTTGGATGATTAATGCCAATTTCTTACAATGTTAGTGATACTACATCCTAAGTCTCATTTTTCTTTAATCAACCCACGAAGATACAATCTATGTTATGATGTGGACACAGATCAGTGCAGACACAACAAATAGCAAATATTAGAAACACCTTAGGATAACTCTATACACTTTAACAACATCACAAACTACAGCCTCAAAAATGACCAGAAAGTTGAGCGCCTCTCTAAAAGAGTTTCGACAAGAACTGAACATTATAACCTTCATGAAGGCAGGATTCATAACAAGACAGCTGTAGCTGTGTTTACCTAAACTGGCACTCAGTGTATCCCTTAACTCAATGTGCAGGTGCTTCCATTATTACAAACAATTCTTAGCTGGAACACGTTCAACAATATGTGGTTTACTTATTCGTGTACCAATGCGCCGTTAGCTCAGTACGTGGTGTAACCTGTTTCCTCTGAGAACAGTTATTAAGGTGCAACAACATCACAGGTTTTATTTCACTGAAATCAAGTGTCTTTTTCTGCTTAAAAGGCCATACCAGACCATCCAATGCTAAGCCATACGTGAGCTAAAGAGAGAAAAACGAACATTAAGCTAACGTTAGCATTAACGATACTTTTAAACTGATGAACGCCAACTTTAATCACAAATATCATCAGTACAACTTGCTTAGACTGACTGCTTGCGAGGTTAACGTTTCCTAACTAGATGACATTTTTAATACTTTGACTCTCGATTTCACAACACAACAGAAGCGACTTTAACTAACATTGGCTAACTAACGGTTATGTATCCATGTTAACGATCACGTTAAATCGCCATTAACATCGACGTTTTCCTTCAAGTGATTACTATATTGTTATCATACTTATTTGTTGATGGTTAACTGTAACGTGTTAATTGGTTGATTACGCTAACAAATGGCCACACATCTGGCGTTGTGTCTAAATATATTTAGCTTAAAAGAACCAGTTTAATTGTTAGCATCGTCCAAACAGGCCTTTCGTCAACCGGCGCCGCCTTGCTAACACTTTAGCTAAGCTAACTAGGAAAGCTAAGATTACATGTGACTCCGAGTTACTGTGCAACACAATATTCTGGGAACATAAAGAAAACAGTTTCCAATACAAGTCGATCAAAATAAGTTGTAATTGTTAAACAGTAACACATCGTTTGGTTTTCAGACGGATTTACCTTCGGGATTTGACTCTCTTCGCTCTTTTGTCGGTCTCTTTTTTTTTTGAATGCCAGAGGAAACTTCAACGAAGGTTTTTAACCGTCGCATCAACGTCAGGGTTAGGGTTAGGAGTAACAGACAGCGCCCCCCGCCGGCCTGGAGCAGAGCTGCAGCTTCAGCAGCGGTGATGGCAACTCGTGTCCTCAGTATTTGTTTCTGGGACTTTTGGGGGGTTTCATTGGCAGAGTTTACTTTCTGCAATTAAAAATGAATACTTTTTTAGTTGGATCGTATTTTTCAGACTTAATTTATTTCAACTTGATCATAGGCAACAAATAAATAAAGGATTAAGAATCTCTCCACCAGAATTGTGTTCCTTAAATCTCCGTTTCTAATGGAATGACATGGCGTTCAGGATGCAGTAATACCAGACTGTGCTGGGAAATCTGGGTCTTAAAGGAAAAGTCATCACTTTTCCAAATGTTTATACTCCTTCAGCTACTTTTTCATACAATACTAAGCCAACAATGCAGTTTAGCGTCAGCTTTTCAACATCCAGCCTTAACACCACAATTTCTTCAGACATTATCTTCTCTAGTTACTGTGTGAAGCTTTCGCTATGAGGTTTTGGAACATCTTTTCCATCCCTGGCCATAAAACAAAGGTGGGAAGCCATCTGAGAAATGATTACCGTGTTACTGTATTTCATAATAAAAGACATCCAAGTAAGACATCACTGGAATCATATTTTATTTGCTGAATTATGGTAAACTTGCTTCATTGTAAGGGGGGTTAGGAAGGGAAAGTATGTGAATTTGTTATCTTTTGTGAAACATCTTTTGTGAACATTGTATTGATTTTTCTTTTATGAGATGTTCTATATAAATAGTTTTATTATTATTTATCAATATAGTAAAGCGTGAGGCTCCAAACAGTCCAGTTGGAAGAAGTCAAACTGCTACAAACCATCTACCTGGATCAGATTTTCTTTTTAAAAGTCAAACTCGAACACAATATTGATGGACCTTTACTGTCGTAAGACTGATGGTCAAAAACCAGACTCTTGGGACTTCAGAGAAACCTCTTTTATTTTCCAAATAATGATTTCAGCATGTTAGATTTTTATACTTGATTTTGAAACGGTTTCATGTGATTTATGAAGTGTTTTGGGGTTTTTTTCAGAACAGGAACAACAATTTAAAACAATCCATCTGGTCGTGTTCCACAGACGAGGGGAAGCCTGTTAAATAAATATCTGTTATTCAGGATGCCCTCTAACGAGAAAACAAGAGAGGAACGTCACTAGTCCAGTTTTTATTTTAGAAACAAGTTTACTCCACATGGTTAATCCTTTCTGTGATATTTAGAGTCACTGTACCTGGCAGACTTATTGAAAGGCATTTTTTGCTTCTATCCCAGCTGCTTGGCTCGCGTGAGGTCACACAGTCTCTGCGTGTTACCGTGACGGCATCATGGCCACCAATCCAGGCTTCGCCATAACGTCTGCTGTCCCTCATCACCAAGTCCCGGATCAAATCATACTCCTGTTGGTTGTGGAAGGATGCGAGGTTGGCACCGTATGTCCAACAGCGTTTCTGTAAAAGCAGAGGTGAACAGCTGTATGGCCGCAGGGATGTCGCACTTACATAGAAATACAAGCATGTATTAAAATATGAGAATAATGCACATATTTCTTTGTGGCTTTGAAAAATAAATATGGGATCAAGGAGGTCATGATGTGTCTTCAAATGGACTCTGCAGTTATCTAATTGTATTGCATTATTCTTTTCTTGTACTCTTAAAACTGTTTTGTTGAATTGGCGAAAATAATAAAAAATAAATAAAATGTTACAGAAATGAAAAGAAATACATGCATGAAAGCGGCTGGATTTTGCTTGCAGCTGTGGTCAGGGAGGAGCCTCCATCCCACTGGAGCTGAATGATATCTCACAGTTATGATAAGTCTTTATAATTAAGTAATTTACCGAGCTATAATATGAAATTTAAGATTCATTCGTCATCTAATCAATCTTTTATTTCTGGGGAAGACGCAGACAAAACTTTGGACAACTTTCCTGACATCTGCAATTTGATGATCCTTGCTATTGCCTGACTCTGCAGTCCTCCTCGCTTCTCCTCTGGCAGGAAAATGAATTAATTACCTTTGTTCTAACTGATTAATGATGATTAATAAAGAGTTTAGTCACAGTTTGTTATTAATTCAAATCTCAAGTTGCAAAGCTGAGTCCAAACATCCAAAGAGAAGACAAAGATGTTGTCTCCTGTTGGCTCCTCCATTTGCTGTGCAGAGGAATAAGCCTTCCTACCTTTGATCTATTCTTGTTTTGATTGTACTGTCACAGTTAGGGTTAGGCATGTTCAGCAGAGCAGAAGTCACAATTTCATCCTTTATCACACAAGTGGACATTTCTGTTTAACAAGTACCTACTTATCTGCATGGTGATCTTCTTAGTGTTACAACAATCCTTAGATAACTATGAAAATGTGAATTTTGCACTGTTCCTTGGTGCAAGTACAAATAAAGGACACATGCACAGTAGCTGACACAGTTATATATCTATACGCTAGTTCCTTTATTCATTTAATCAGTCTTGTTGAGTCTCACCTGACTTCCTCTCCTTCAACGGATCTGCTGCTGTGGAAGAAGATCCAGACAGCAGTTAAACATCTTCAGAAGATACTTTCATGTCGTTTGTTAAGTTGGTCCTAAAGTTTCATTAAAACTGGACCGGAAAGTAGTAATGTAGTTACACCTTTTCAGTTTTGTCCGGTCAGTTTGTTAAGGAAGTTGAATTTCTGACTTTCATGACTCATACTTTTTTATAGTATTTCCATCGTGTCAATCAAAATACATTTTTGGAAACTTAAAACAAATTATTTTCATAGTTTACACTGAGTAATGAACTGCTGCGAGGAAATCTGACCGTCAGAAAATCACAGAAAAAGAAACATTCATGAGCGAGCAGGAGATGAGATATGCAGACATCCATAAACTGTAACCCATAAATCTCACCTGCTTCAGAGGAGCTGAATCTCTCCATACAGAACACTTCTATACAAAAAGCAACCAGGAAATACTGGTATTGAATTTACAATAATGGATCAAGTCAGACATTTAAGTAATTGATTGACTCGTGTTACGGAACAGAATCAAAGACCACATCAACGCTGGCTTATCTTTATCAAAAGTGCACAAACATGGTTGGGAATCAGCTCCTGATTAGATGAGTGGAAACGTCCTCCTCTCTCCAACCTGTTGGCTGCTGTAACTGGTGACACATAACTCCACTAAGGCTGGTAGAGACTAGATGCCTTATTAAGACTTTCTGTCCTTGGGACAAAATAAAATACTCACCGAGGAGCATTTTATTCTCATTCAGTTTGGGGTTCAGGGTCTCACTGGAGGACAGGAGGAGCCGGACACACCATCTGAATGTTTCTGCAGCGTCTGACGAAGACATCGAGCCTGAAACTGAATTTGTCTCTTCAGCAAAAATCTGCACAGCAAATTTTAAGGTTTGAAATCTGTAAAATTAGACTCCTTAAAAAAACCTTTCAGTTTCATTTCAGCAGTAATCTACTTAAAGAGTATAAAGCTAGTAGGACACTGATATTTGTAATTGGTCAGCCTGACTAGAGAGGTCAAGACGTCTTTTAAACACACTCAGAGGGTCCAGCAGGTCTGTAGAAGGAGCTGAGCCTAAAGGAGTACATACTGTAAAGCTAAACCTCGAAAGAGAATCATTGCACACAATCTACACACAGTTTCATCACTTTATTACAGTAAATGAGTCCATATCATACACACACAGAACAGAGACGGACAGGTTTGTGTTTCTTTCTCTCTCTTTCTCCGGCTGTCCCTCCGTCACCCCGACACATCCGACCAGGGCAGAATGACACCACAGTTAACAGCATTGGAGTGAAAAATTAAATAAAAGTGACACATCAACTAATGAAGAGATGCAGTTAAAATAAGGGAGGTAATATTAACACGCAAGTGAGTTTTAAAAACACAAACAAAAGTACAATTTCTGAGATTCAGTTTACTTGAACCTATTGGTCACTTCTGCATGTTACCTGGCCCCACACACACACACACACACACACACACACACACACACACACACACAGCTGACAGGTGGTTGTGTCTGCAGTCACAACATTAACGTCTTGTGATCATTAGCAGCAAGTCTGAATGCCGTACAGCACATAATACAACAGCTGGACATCATAATGTGATTTCCAGTCCAACTAAAGACGTCAGACAGCGCACTTTCTGACCTGAAGCTGAGTCGTTTTTCTCAATACTGCACAGTAATAATATATATATAATATATTGCGATCTGTCACGACACGCAAACAAAGTTCTGTTCCAAAACGAGAACAATCAACTATGTGGAAGAAGGACAAAACCTGCACTTCCAGTCTCAAGAAAAGTAGCAGGAACACACATGATTTTACACCTCAAGGTCAGTTTACTGGTTTTGGGGAGTTGTATGAAGACTTTTGTGGCTCCAGAGCGGCGTGAAATGTGATAACATCAACAGCGACTGAAGACTACAACATCTGAAAATGAAGAAAATCTGAGGGAGTGGAGTTAGAAAGAAGTGAGCTTATCAGACCGCTGTAGCCTGCTCCTCATCTTTATTTGAGGCTAGCTGCTCAAGGCTACATTAGCTGCTACTAGCGTAACACATCCGAATCTTAAGACTGGACTGTTGGCGGTGGAGTTGCATTGTGGGTAATGTAGGCACCAGGTTTTGACAGGGAATAAAAAAGACGATATCTGTGGTTCTGCTGCATCGATTTTGATTATTTTTGTTTGTAAACTGTCCATTTAGACAATGTTATAGAAGCACAATGCTAAATCAGTCGAGTCACTTTAAAGAACAAGTTGTGGCCTCGTCCATGTCTGCGCTCTAAAAGCTAGCGCAACCTGCAGGCATTGAGTGTTTCGTCTGCATTTTTTCCTTTTTTATAGTTGTTTTATAGTTTAGGGGAATCTTTGAGCTTTCAATTTATCATTTTAAATCACAATGTAAAACTATTTACACCTCAAGATAATTTTTTAGCATCCGAGTTTACATTGATCTTAGCGTGATTGTTTGTCCTCTGCACTCTTGACTACTCTGGATAGACAGAAGGGATTTTAATAGTATGACAAAAAGCGCAGGACTACCAACGCCAAAAGACAACAAAAAAAACAATAAAATAAAACTGAAAACGTATCCTGAATATGTTTCACTATAAATTGGCTTTGGGAGGGATGTGCAGAGCTTGTCTAAGAATGAATGAACAGCTCCCTCTTGTGGAGAATCTGCAGCCTGTTAAATGTGATTTTGAGTTACTTCCATTAAGGTGCTCTTTCAGATTTCAGATCATTGTTTAAAAAAAAGTAAAACAAACATCATTGTTTCAACCATTTTGCATTTATTATACTGTATAGATCGACAGTAGATATAGATGGGCAGTTTGGAGAGAGCACTGTCATGCGTCCATGGCCAGACTTAAGATGCTGCAAACATGACATGCCTCAGTCCTTTGATGTGACCTCCCTAAAATCTATTCTTAGGCGTTTATATTTTAAACCCGAAGTGAACAGAAAGAGGACATTTTGGAACAGAACCTTTGAAATATTCATTCAACAGTCAAGAGGTCCCGCAGAGGACCGAACAGGGAGGACAGCTGAGTAACAGCTACTTTACAATTTTCACTGGACTACAAGAAAGAGAGAGAAAGATCATCAACAAACATGAGGAGTAGGCTGATTTTTTTTTCCTTTGCAGTATTTACATTTTGAATTGTGAAAAAAAGAAACTTATTTACAAAAATGCACAAACTAAGACTGCTTCATCGACAGGATGAGGGGAAATAAGATATAAACAACTCTGTAATAAAAAGTAAAAAGAGGAAAATAAAAATCAGTGATATTTACACGTGCGATAAGAGAAGGAGAGTGAGGAGGGGGTGGGGTGGCTTCTGAAATTGGGGAAGAGAAAAATCAGCCATGTTTGATTCCTCTCCCTGAGCCTTTTTCACACCTTTTCATAGCTACAGAAAGTCTGACAGCTCTGAGTGTGACGCACCCTGCAGAGTTAATCAAACATGCTGGTTGGACTCTTTACAGCAAAGGAAGCAGGATGTGCCCGGCAGTAACCCACAGGACCGGGAGGTTAGCAGTCTGAAAACCTTAGTGGGAAAGAGGATGAAAAGATGCTCTCCGCTCTCCTCATATAAAATCAATGTGAGTGTGCAGAGTGTGGTGGAATTCAAAAAGCATCTTCACTTATATTAAAAAAAAAAAAAAAAGGTTCAAAACAAACATGGCTGCAGGTAAAAACAGCAGGTGGAGGCATGGTACAATAGTATCAAATATACTATACTACAAACTTTCAAGTGGTCTGCACTGCTCACTAAAAATCTGAACTGTTGACTGCGCTAATCCCTAAAACACTGGCTGTTTGGACTGCAGGTGGGAATATGGTCAGACACACACACACACACACACACACACACACACACACACACGTACTTCTATACTTGAGAGGATGCAGGCGGTGATCATACATTCTCTGACCCACGACTTTAAACAAATCCCAACTTTGACCGTAAATCCAGTCCAACAGCTCCCTTTTCTCATGCGGTAAAATTCAGATTGTCCCTCATAAAGATAGAAGTACAAGAGCGCACACACATGCACACACACACACACACACACACACACACACACAAAGTCACCTAAAAGAAAACTCCCCTGCTTTAAATTCATGTTAAACTACTATTCACATTAAGCCTTCCATTAATCTTCCTTATGCTTTGCCTATGTGTACATGTCGGCACTAATGAACTGAAGCGATTTATCTTTGTTTCTACGAAGCTTCTTCTTTTTTATTTCCACTGATGGATGAAGCTGCAACACCAACACAAAGCCCTCTCCGGCTTTAATTGACATCCAACTCTCATCCAGAAACAAATAAATAAAACTACATGAAGCACCCCCCCACCCCACCCACCCCCATCAAGTTTAATAAAACATTAAATCCCTGTCCCGGCGTTCTTTAGTTTCTCTGCTGCGTTTAATCAACAGGGCCAACATTCACTCTGCTCTCATTTCCACAGAGTTCAAAAGCATTTTTTTTCTACACTAACATCGGGATGATCTTTGAGCTACCAAAAGTGGCTTTTTGATTAGATAGCATGGGTGTTTTTTCTGTCAGTATTCTTCAGGGGATCTTACAGGTTTTAGAGAGACATAATATTCTGAAGTTAAAACAGATTTTAAGACTAAAATGAGGAAAAAACCAGCCTGCTGCGTTGTCCGAAGACACGTCAACAGGGGAGCCATCAAGTAACTATATTTAACATGTTTAAATACTTCTCAAATCTTTAAAACGAATCGTTTATCTTAAAACACACACACAGAATTTTTAAAAGCACCCACGGTTACCCTTATTCAAAGGTTTTGACCTCTTATCATTAACGGTGACATCATGATTGCATCGTTTGAAAGGGCTCAATGAAAGGTTGTTTTTTTTGTTTTGAAAGCTGGAAATGAAAAACGTTTAATTAAAATTAAATTCCAGCCAATTTTAGTTTTTTTTTCTGAACACTGCTACTACTCAAGGTCTCCTCCACTCACAGAAGCACAAGTGAAACCAGTCAAAGCTGTCGTTTACAGGTGAAATGAAAAAAAAATAGAGTTTAATTTTCTTTTGGGTGGTTAAAAGGGGCGGGAATTTGATTATTTTCTTAAGCAAGTAAATTCTGGAAACAATTTCTTTAAGAAATGTGCCGACTGACTGACCTCTAGTTTATTAGACAAGCGTCAATACGTTTTCTATTGCTGTAATGATCTATGACAGCAGTATCCAGAGGTTTTCATCTAATCATCAAGTGAACACAATTAACTAGTTGGTCGGACAGACAACAAGCAGCGCAGTATGCAGCCTTCAGTAACTCACTACTACGGTTCTTATTTGTTTGATTTCAAAAAGGTTCATTTTTCTAGACGAGTATCTCACCTGCTTTTTCTGAGCACCACATTGACACTTTCTTCACGACTGACATTTACAGGTCTAAACTAAATGTTGAGGTGATGAGAAAGAGCAGGAGTCAAGGAAAAGTCCTCTGGATGTTTGACCAACAAATGAACAATTCTGCCCCTCACGTGTTCAACAGAAACCACTGATGAAAGCTGAAAAGGAGCCAAAGCCTCATTGTTCAACCAGACCAGGAAACAAACAGATGGATACGAGACGCGGTGACTGGAGGAGTCAGCTGCTTATTTCCAGTCCAGCCGCTGAACATGATTCATGTAAGGGGTAAACCAACACACCTCCAACCAAACACTGAGAACTGCTACTTGGTACTGGTGAGGTTTTCTACTTTACCTGCCACCCACGCAGGTAAATTAAGAAGACTTGGAGGTTTAATAGTTTAACCCTAAACATCAGGCTGGATTGGTAAAATAAAGTGGCTGGAGGATTTAGGAATTCATCAGTCCCTGCGTCGACTCTCCCGCCCTGAGATGAATAAAATGTCCTTTACCCTGATGACCTATGTGGGGCCAGTTCTGGTCTTTTTCAGGCAGGTTACAGTTTACCCCTTACTGCAGAAACACAGAAGAATATACAAAAATAATCTGAAGTGGAAAAAAAACTTTTAGAGACAAAATGTGTAATCATGTGATGCGTTCAATTAGTCAAATAAATAAAGGAAAAAAAAATGTTGATTAAAAAAAAGGTTATATTACAGAGGACCAGCCCCCACTATTGAACCTTCACACACCACCCAAGCAGCAGACTGTTGCTGTAGTTTCAACCCTGGCAGCTACAGAACTAATGTTTGTTTGTTCAATGCATTTACTGTACAAAAACAGATCATCTAAGAGGAGAGCAAGCAGCACGGAGGAAAGCAGTATAGTGTGTGTGTGTGTGTGTGTGTGTGTGTGTGTGTGCCTGTGTGTGTGTGCGTCTGAGGTAAGGGTGAGGCTGGCAGGCAGGCAGATGAGAAGCCGCTTCAGATGCTGTTAAGAGATCCTGGTACTGAACTGTGCTGAGATGAATCTGATCCGGGACCATCTGAAGGACAGAAAAGGACACAAAGGACAGTGAGAGGTAAACAACAGTCCAGTACACAAAAGACCTGACAGCCAAGTGTTATACTGTATTAGCATTTATATAAGACAACACTGTTTTATGGAAATACGTTGGAAAAGTGGGGGTCGTTATTTATTTAAGGACTCGACAATTATGTATTCACAACATCAGATATTCTTTTTGAACGGAGAAGAGTGGATGGATGGCCATGGATGTATTATGGATCAAAGCTGCAACTGAAAATAGACTTTACAAGATACACAAACATGGAATTAAAGTTACTCTTCAATATAAGTGTTTCATTTCCCACTTTAATGAAGAGGAAAGGTTTCAGATATGAGAACTATCTTATCTTTGGACTAATGGACTGAAGGTGCTGTGCATCTGGAAAATTGCAGTTGATTATAATCAGTGTCGCTTTATATTCGGGCCAATACAGTACATATTCAGGACGTCCTTTTATTGGACAATGAGATCTGTCTTCTCTGATTAAGAGACCAAGTAACAAATATTGTGGATTTCATGTCTAACACTGCCATCTTGTGTCAAAAACCAGCCATTACTCTGGTTTCAGCAAAGACACACATGAAAAGGTTTATGGTTACAGAACTGCTAACTATTTATTATTATTATTATTATTATTGTTATTATTATATCTTAAAATTAAATCATTTCATGTCAGTATTTCATGTCAAATAATTTGCCGTGTAATTAGCGGGAGGACGTGTAGGGATCCAATCATAAAAAATAAGGAGTGTGCCGACAGTGCATGCAGCCTGTTATAGTCGCTCTGATTCTGATAATTGCAAACTCAAAGCTACTGTGCCACTTATTCTGTGAAATTCACTGTTTCACATGGATTCATGAGGGGAAACACAGCATTTAAAGTAATTTTTCATGATGTATTTTACAACCCAGAATAATCCTGCTGGACTGTCAGAACTAAAACCAAAATGAGCCCTTTTGACACAATATATTACCAGTTAAAAGAGATGAAATAGACATTTTTTGCGTTCACTTTCACTAAAAGTTAAATTTAGTAATACATGATAACAAAATCTAAAATAATTGTGTTATTTTTCTTATTCCAGATTTTTACTTGTGATTTTTTTCAGCCTCCACAAAATAACATTTACAATTAAATCATAATAAATGAACATAAGAGTTTCCCACCGTGGGTGGAAGCAGCTGTATGAGAGCGAGCGTGAGGAGGAATGAGGGTTGAGTTCAGCTGGGGCTGGATTGACAACTCTGCAGGAAATAAAAGAGGAGTTTTTATTTGATAATGAGTCATACATCAAGAGGACAGTATCACACAACAATAGGACAGTGTACGACGTCCTCGGAGGTCGCAGCGTCGGCCCAAAACAAACCAAGAAACACCACCTGATTGTAATCAGCCGAACAGATGGTGATGAATCCATCAAGAGTAACTTCAACACAACTGAACAATCTGTTAACCAAAACAGATGGAAATCTGACTTCTCCTCGCTAATTAATTAATTAAAATATACTTATTTGAACAAACACAACAGATCAATGCGGCGCTGACATTAAAGTAAAACCCTTCAGATAAGTGTGCTTGAATCTGTAGCTACCTGTGGGGCTGAAGTTGAAGAGCATCGGCAGTTCACGGCCGCTGGGCAGTCGTGTGTTCGGCTGGCGCAGCTCGTCAAAGAAGGCATGTGAACAGGCCTCTAGCGGGGAGAACCGAGAGGCCGGCGTGTACTCCAGCAGCCGAGAGCAAAGAGCAATGGCTTCTGGAGGGGTGCGAGGTTTAAACACCTGAGGAACAAGAAGGGTTCAAATATCTGCCAAAAATGACATCCACACTGGACAATTTCTAGCATCCATGTAAAGCACTCCGCAGGTAATGTCAAAATCTGAATAATCAGATTTTTTCGAGATAAAAACACCATCTACTGGAGGCTAGAATGACACATGATGTTCCATCTTATTTGAGCAAACGTATGGTAAAGTAGAACCTCAAAAAGAAAGAAACCATCAGCCCCTTATAGGAGTCGTCTGCAGCTGAAAAAGCAATTGCGCACAGTTTATGCCGTAGGAAGCTATCTGCTTTGTAGTAAGTGTTGAAGGGCTACTTCTCTTGGTTTCATGTTGTTTCTGTACTCTTAAAAAGGTGCCCGGGTTAATCGACTTTCACAATGGGGACACTTAAGCACTTCAACTCGCAGATTTAAATAGACTGTGTGGGCAACAACACGTCCACAGATATTCTCTTGGTCTGTTCTAATAAATTGGTATAAGAGTTCCTCCACACAAAAATGTACAAAATATGTCTCATGCGTTATAAAAATCAGAAGTAAAACAAGAGTAATAAACGTTGCATACATGTATCTCAACATTATTGAGAGATTTTCTTTTTAAATTCCAGGATTTCACACATGAATTCTATTAGATTCACTCCACATGCCTTTCCAGAAAGTTCAGGCTAAAACTGTTCCCCTGCCGGTGTTTGTCCTCAGGTATCTACTCACCTTGGTCCATGGATGGGCTTTGATCTGCGGGAACTTGAATTCTGTGTAGTTTGGGTTCATCTCTCGGATTTGTTCCCTTGTTGGGGTTCCCAGCACCTGAAAATAGATGTAGGAGGAGTATTCAGAATCAGAAATATTTTATTGATCTTCTGCAGACACACAGGTCATACAGGTGTGTGATTGTCTTTTATATCAATACAAAATAATGGGTGACCACATCCACAAGCACAATCCAAGTTAATATCTTGACACACAAACCTCTCCTACTAATAATCTCCACTGAGAACAGGAATTACATGTGGCCCTATGATCGGTTCTGCAGCACACAGATAAAACCCTGATAAAACACGCTCACCTTGATAATCTCCACTAGCTGGTCGACCCCACTGTCCCCGGGGAATATGGGTTGTCCGAGCAGCAGCTCAGCCAGTACGCAGCCTGCTGACCAGATGTCTATATTTGCCGTGTAGTCTGTGGCACCGAAGATGAGCTCGGGGGCGCGATAATACCGTGAGCAGATATACGACACGTTGGGTTCACCGCGGACCAACTGCTTGGCGCTGGGGAAACACCAGAAAACAAATTTAACTATAACAAAGATGCCTAAACGTTCACATTATCTGCAGTGCCACATAGGCTGAATACCCCACTGGAGAATAGCTGTTTAATTCTGTTCTTTCTGCACATAGAAACATGCTACATCTCTTGATTTGTGTTATGTTAAATTCTTGATCTCTGTGTGAGAGAAATCCATCTGTTCATGCAGCTCACCTGCCGAAGTCACACAGCTTGAGGATGGCAGTTTCTGGGTCGACAAGCAGGTTTTGGGGCTTGATGTCTCTGTGACACACGCCCTGGGAATGGATATAAGCCAGACTGCGAAACAACTGGTACATGTACACCTGAGGAGGTCACAACAAAAGAACAACACAAGATAAGCTTTCTGTTAAAATGGACACAAACAAAAGGATAATAAGAATAATAAGGTGCTTTGTATGACTGTGTTAAGGGTTTTAATTGGTGGAGATGTTTAGGAACGACTCACAGACTTGCTTAGACAACACAGAAATGTCTTGAAATGAAAATTACCTTCACATATATGATAGGAATGATGCTCTTGGCCTTGTTAAAATGCCTGGCAACCCTGTAGACGGTCTCAGGGACAAAGTCCAGCACCAGGTTCAGATATACTTCATCCTTCTGTACAGCACAGGACAGAGAGAAAGAGAGATCATTGTGTTTAAAATATGTATGACTTAATAGAAGTGTGCAAGCTCTGGCTGTTGTTATAGGTACCCAATAATTTCATAGTGCAAAGAGAGGGTACATTTACACCACATACTCAATAATCTCACAAGTATATAAACACAGACAAACTGCCTGCCCATTTATAAGTTGAATATTTTATTCTTTTATAATAAAAAAAAAGGGAACACATACATTCCTGTAATTTACTTCTGCAACATTAAACTCAGAAGCGTTTCTATATTTGTCAGATTAAGAAATGGATAACTTCCCCTTTTTTGGGTTGGGGGTATTTCTTTTTATGCTGCATCTGAGTAATCTTACTTTATGTGCATACAGCAATTCCTCCATTTTACTGTAATCTCCTGAAACTATGGTACTGTGAGATAAGAGCGTGTGAATGCGATGCAAAGCAAAAGTTTGTATGACCAGAACAAATGAGAAAAAAACCCCAAAAAACAAAAACCTGAGCTGTACCTTTTCACCACTGGAGTAGAAGAAGTAACGTAGTCTGACAATGTTGCAGTGATCCAGTTTCCTCATGATCTGTAGTTCCCGATTCTGCAGACAAGACAAGAAAACACATGAGCACGAGTGAGAAATCAAGAAAACAAACCAAGTATGAGAAGAAATTTAAAAAGACAGGGAAACCTTACATACATACGGCAAACACCATACACGTTTATATATCAAGACCCTAATATTTTTTTAAATTACTGCTTTACAAACACAACAAAACACATGGGAAACAACATCTGACCCAAGAACAGATAAAAGGAGACTGTTTAAGTTTAGATCACAATGGAGAAGAGAATATGTGGTATTTAACAGCCCTACCTTGAACCTCTTATCCTGCAGAACCTTCTTAATGGCCACCATCTCTTGGCTGTCGATGAGGCGAGCTTGGTACACCACACCAAACGACCCATTGCCAATCACCTGCAAGGTTTTCACAAAACAGGAAACAGTCAGACGTTGGACTGAAGACATCAATGACAGCCCATCAGGTGAGGAGCTAACACAGGCATGATTTATTAGGGTTACAACAGCTGTAGCTTCTGACTGATGTAACTATTTGAGCTTATCAATGTCAGTCAAGCTACATCAACAGAGGGTTAATAACACGGAGTTCACAACTTCAAATAACCTCTGTCACAACTTTACAGTTCGTGTTCATTTTCAGTGTCTAAACTGGTGCAACCTGTTTAAAGTAGGTCAGCAGCAAATTGTGATGTTGGTTTTTGGGGAAAGAGTCGGTCCTTCCTAAGAGCAGTGTTCACCAGTGCACAGAAAAGGCAGGTTCATGCTAAATCCCCCCTTATACCAGTGACTGCACCCAGTAACTGACTGTTTTTGGTTCGGTTGGGATATTAGCACGCAGCAAGGATAAATATCTTCATTTTGAATGGGTGAGGGTCAGACTCAGCAGTGTGAACCATCAGTCAGCTGAAAAGATCTCATATCTGGGTTCTCTCATCTATATATCCATGACTCTACTCTAAACTCCTGTAATGTTCAGATTCATAATAACCAAACTTGCTTTGTCATTACTTTGGTTAAACTTTAGAGACAAACTGATCAAATGCATCACTCTATATATTAGAGCTGAAATTCAGATTCAAGTGTGCGTGTTGCTGGTTTTCTTAGTCTTCTATGAAAATAAATTGAATATCTTTGGGTTTTAGACTAAACACAAAAAGCTATTTGAAAACTTCACCTTGGGCACAGACAAACTGTGGCAGACATTTTATACCATTATCAGACATTTTATAGAACAAGCGATAAATAGAGAAAATAATCGACAGAAATGAATTTGCAGATTGATAGTGAGATTGGCTGCAGCTTTAGTGTACGCAGGTGTTAAAACTGTTAAGCCATTAAAAATGAATGCATGTGTTTTAACTAAAAAGGCAATTAAGCACACTGATAATGACAGTGATTACAGCTTTATCCTTAAGATTGTTTAAAATATATATATACTTTTCTTTTTTCTTGCTATATTACAAATATTATTACAAAAATATTGCAGCTGAGTTTTATATAAAACCTTGATAACCTTCAGCTGCGGGAGAGATTTGGAAAGGTGTCGATATTCCTGATAAGACAGAATCATAAGACTATTGACTTTGAGATAAAAGTTGTGATAAATGTATGTTTGCACACTATTATAGAGGCATTAAGTGATATAAAGAAGTGATAAAAAGGAAACCACCTGCAAAGGCACTAACAAGTCTCTGGCGCAACGCAACACCAGTCTCATCCCATGTAATTTCATTATCCTGTGACACAATTATGTCACATTTTCAGATCAGACAGTCAAGATAGTGAACAGAAAGTAGGTTATAAAGTCAGCCATGAATGCCATAAATCCCAGCACCTGTCATAAAATATTATGGAGCCACTGGTACTGATCAACATCCTTATCAACTTCAGCCAGATACATAGCCATTTTGTGCAATGTGCAACACTCTCAGTTATAGCAGATGTATAAGCACAGAGCTTCTTCATCTTGGTTTTTACTTCCTTGCTCACCTTAATGTCAGTGTAAGAGACTTCCTGTGGGCGGTCTGGTCCCTGGCCTGGTGTGGCCACAACTGTTGTCACCTTCCCGCTGTCTCCTATGGAACAAGCAAGAACAGGGTCAATTTGAGGTGAGAAGAAGGTGTAAGACTTTATCACTTTACCAACGTAACATGGGTAAGGGGGGGTATATCAAATGCGTATTTTTTTATTTCAATTTGAAGTAGAACTCTGCTCTTATGAGTCATAGCAGGTAATCTGTTAATTGCTTTATTGTGATGTTATAGAAGGATTAAAATAGGCTGTGGTCTCTAACGCTCCTTTCTACAAGAGGTAATGATAAGAAGCGGCTTCACAACGTAACCAAAACAATACCCCCGACATTCAGCCCAGGACACTTGCTGCAGACGGCCTCAACATCTGGGCCGTTTCTCCGCTGGTTGTTTGAATATTTAGGTTAATGACAGCCAAGTGAGTGGATGTCAACTTTACGAAGCCTCCGAGGAAGTAGAAAGGAATGGCAGAGTTCATATTCAAGACACTGTGTCTAATTAAACTGGGAATGAACCCAAAAATAGGCCAACCCCTTTCTCTGTCCTGATAAACTGTTTTAAGTGATAACAGCCTTCCATACAAGGATTGTTAATACCAGTGGCACTGTGCTGGTCAATCGCATACAAGCAAGTTGAAAAATCTTGCTCCAAATGGAGAAGAAAACACCTTGTGGTGCCTTGGTGTTTGACAAGTCTTCAAAATGACTTCATGGTTCATATGCCATCATCTCAAGTGTGGTCATAACAACTTTGGCACAGTAAAACCATTGAAGCTTAGTGTGCGGTCATCGTCTCTGCCTACATTTGTATATATTGTTCACTTTCCTGCCCATGAAAGCTTTCATGCTAATGTTTTACCTGAGACCCACGATAAAACACAGTCAAAGAAATTAAAAGTCCTGCTCATAGTTCAGTTATAAAATCCTAGCGCACTGAGGAGCGTCTTTCCTGCCGGGCTGCTGACAAGCTGTCAGCCAAACACTCAGGCACACTGGGCGGCAGCAGAGGAGGCTGTACCAGGTTCTGGTTCAAAAGTAGTTTAGCCGACTCCACTGACAAGTCAGCACCGGAGCTAAGAGCAGCCAGCTGACACGAGTCGCACTGCCCTCTGTTTCCATCACCCTTCTCTACTTCCATCAGTCAGTTTTGTGGTCAGGTCAGTTTGAGATAAGATTTGGTTTGTAAAGCTTACAGCCTGTGTGACTCTGTGTGACAATGACACAGCTAAAAGAAAGTGACTCAAAGTTGACTCTCTTGTTCACTGTACAGCTCATGCTATTGTCTCATCAATACCCAGTGGAAAAGCACAAAGCTATAGTGGTATTCTCTGTCTGCATGCAGCACAAAACTGTATACAGTACTTTCATAATGATAAAAAAACTTTGTTTATTTCTACTCCAAACTCCCAACAACAATCTTATACTTTACCCTTATAAAATGCCCCAACCTTTCAGTCTGAAAGCCACATTTGAGGTCATTGTGTATTTTTAGTTTGTTTCCAATGTCTTCTTGGGCTAACTAACAACATATCTAACTACGGGGGTCCCAGGTGGGCTGGAGGTTTATGGCGCTGACCCTCCCCTCCCCTCATTTCCTGTCAGCTCTCTACTGCCCACTCTCTAACTTAAAAAGGCGTAATATGCTACCAAGAAAAACAAACTTAAACGCCAATACTCTAATAAATATGGAAAAAAAGGAAATGTATTTCAACAGTGAAGCTGGAAGATCTGTCAAACAGTAAACCATCACTCATCACAGGAAGAAGACTTTCTGAGGATCGTGTAGTGATCTGTCCACCCAACTGTGCACTGCTCTCACTAACCTTGTGGTAGTTTAATGTTGTATCTTCCACTATTGCTCATGTTCAATGTAATCTGTTCAACAAGTATCAGTATCTTTACACCACAATGACCACTACAGTGACTTTAAACTGCCATTTCTGCTGGTTAAATACATGAAAAATAAACCCAAACGTAGACTTGGTCCATCTGTAGCACGTCCAGAAATTCAAAAGGTAAAAAGAAGGCCTAGTTAAAGTGGCAGTCGAAATACAATTACTGAAAGGAGCTGAAACAGCAGTTAAAACTGAAGTATGGAAATTAGTTAAAGTTTCAGTTTATGTGTAAGCACGGAGAGCCGATGGAGTAAATTGTGGAAGTTGTGGGAATTAAAGAGAGCTTAAAAGCTTTTTTTGTTGTTGCTGTTGTTCAAAGGTCAGCCCTGAGATACGAAAGGGTTTGAGGTGTCAAAGTACAAGAAATGAAAGTGGATGTGTCAGTTAAAGAGAAAGAGATGAAGTGAGTTGAAATGTTATTTGAGTTACAAGAGATGAAAGCATGAATATTCTGGTTAATTCAATTTTCTGCACAAAAAAACACCGTACAGATCAACCACTTCAATATGCAGTTTTATTTCTGTCATTTCATACTGATATAGAGGTAATAAAAGAAGCTACAGTTCTGGATCCCTTTATTTATAACCATATATAGATATATGGTGCTTAAATAATGGAGCAGCCTTTTGCCATCTAGCTGTCATTGTGCTGTATCACTCTCACTCTAACCCTGACCATGTCCAGTCCACATACTTAATGCTTTGTGCAAGACAATGCACTTATTGATATGGCCCTCTTACAGCCAGAACTGCATCTCCTGGTCCACATCCACTCACACACAGTAAATTGTCCTCAGCCACAAAAGTGTGGTGGTCATCCAATAGGCACGTTGGTGATATCTGTTACAGCTGAAACAGTGAGGCCTGCAGAGTGACCGGGTCACTGGGTTCTCTAACTCAATGACTGGGTTCACCCTCTGGACAGGAATTTATAAACACACACACACACACACACAGGGCTTCAGGTTAAAAGTAGGACAGTTGGTTAAAGGATATGTTCATGCCAACTGTCTATGTTGCTCCTCCTCTTACATATCTCTTGCTGATGCACTAGTCAGTACAGTTGGAGATATCAGGGCTCCTTTTCCTGCTGCCATTAAATGTTTTACAGTATGAAAAACTGCATCCACAGGCTTGAAACTTCCCTGGGGTCAATAATCCTTCTGTTTTATCGTGGCTTCATTGTGTCTGAGTTCAGCGTTTTCATATCAGTGGTGCACTGAGTCACACTCTGCTTCCTGTCATCCACCTGACATTCACAGAAGAAAACTCAAGTCTCCAAGAGGAAATAACCCATTTAAAAAACATGCAATATGTCACATCCACATCTATTTATTTGGCGTTTTTAAACTCAAACAACAATGTGAAATGAGATATTTACACAAACTATTCTCATTAATGCGTTGACCAGCAGATTTTCTATGTTAATGTCTTGTGTTCATACACAAAAACACACACACACACACACACACACACACACACACACACACACACACACACTGTACTTAAATGAACTCCACATCTTAAAGCAAAGTAGCTTCAAGAGAATTAAGTTTACCTAATTAATATGCAGTTTAATGCAGCAAGATCTTCCAAAATCTAACCAGGCCATCTACTCTATAGGGAGAGCCTCTGGTGTAAGTGTGAGGTTTCTATCAACTATCTATTGTTTTAGAGTTACTGTGCTCAAGTGACAGTCTACCACAAGAATCAACACAATGTCCACTTCCCAGTGGATCATGGTTTGCTTTCAGAAAACAGCTGGTTTGCATAACATTTACATAAAGCAATTGTGAACTAAAACAATCTTGTGATACCATCATCTCTGTTTGGTTACATGATTTTTATCATAAATGTCTCTGTAGTGTTTCCTAAAGAGATAACCACAATCCATCACACAGCTGTTTAAGGGAAAATCCACCCAAAAATATCAATGTTTTTCTATAATATTATATAGCTCAATTTAATTTGTGAATTTGTCATGAAGCTGGTCAGTGAAGACACAGACCGTGGTGATGATGTCATCCAGAGACACATCCTGGAGCTGCTCAACCGACAGTAAATAATGGAACAACTGCTAGGAGACTGGTAATTATACTGGGCGTGATGCGTTTTCAGATTCATGGCATTGAGACTTATTTTCAAATCCCCTTGGGTGTAATATCTTATCAGTACAAAAATTCAAAAGAAATTCACTGTTTGTGGACCATCTCCATCAATTCCCTTGTTAATATGCCAATTTCTGAGGGGCTGATATGGTTGTAGAACAAAATAGCAAATATTTCAGTGTAATAAAATCAGTGGGAAATGATCTATATTAGCAAAAATGCCATCACATTGAAATTGTTCATTAGGTGTCATTCCAGGACACTGCCATCTCGTTATTCTGTCTCTTTCACAGGCAAGACATGTCTGGGCTTGTCAGTTCCTCCTTAATTAATGAATTAATGTGGCAAATACTGTGTCTGTTTCTACTGGGTCTACCCATTGCCACTGCATTACTAAGCTATAAGTAAGCAGGTGGGTAACAAATTATTACTTGTTACGTATTATTTCATCTACCAGCCCCTCTAGCCCATAAGGTGGCTGATCAGTAGTTTTATCTTATTGTTTAGGTTCACACCTCTTTGTAACAAAATAAAAGATTAAATTCCTTTAAGTTCACTTTCAGACAAGAAGTACCATGAGACCACATTCTGAGCAAAAGACTGGACTTGCAGTATGAGGAGTATTTTATAGAAAGGATGGTGAGGGTTAATGGAAACCCTTAACATTTCGTCATCAAATATCTTCCACTGTTGTTCATAATGACAGATCACTGGTTGGTATGGCAACACAACATCCTTAATGCTCCATGTCCAAGTTTAATTTTACCAGTAATTCAAAATGTCAAATCATATCAGTCTCTCTCGCAAATATCTGGCTAACTGGGTTAATCCTGCCTCTTGAAATAGCCTCTAGGACTCCCAAACCTGACAATGTACCCATCAATCATCCAAAAGAGTGTCTTTACCAGCTGAAGGCAACATTTGGGCTTTAAGGGCCTCAGGCAGTGTTGCTCTGCAGCTGAAGGAGGGAGAGAAAACAAGGGTCACGCTGCTTTGAACTGGAGATGACCTCCCATTCGAGCTCTAATATCAAAGTCACACACCACTGCCTGCTAATGGCTGATAAGGTTTGGATTAACACACGTACACACACACACACAGGTCTCTGCTTACACCTGTCACTACGGTGATAAAGGGGCATACTATAACTCCATCTCAGACACAGGAAACCTACTCCTTGGCATCCCAACAGACAGCCCAGCTCTTGCACTGGATGTGCATCACTTGCATCCTCCAGGCGTCGGCCACCTGCTGCTAAGCCTTTGCCCCACAGGTGACCTTGGTGAAAAGGCAACTTTCCGTCCTGACCCGTCTCCAGGCAAGCCAGACTGATAGCTGATGCCGCACTCTCAACGACACCCATTAAAGAACCCTGCATGCAGCACTCAAGCTTAGGTATTTGAGTCTAGCTTGGCCACAAAGAACAACAGAGCCCGTTTTACTGCTCACTCATATTGACCAGTGAAATCAAACAGATCCTCCTCGGCTTGTAACTTAGCGTTAGTAAATTAACCACATTATTAATCAATTTAGTTGACGTTGCACTGGGTTAAAATTATCACCAGCCAGCAGCTAAGTGTGTCATCAGTAGGGCTGAATTCATCCATCGGCCGGACGGGGAACTAGTAACATACAAAACAAGTGGCTAACATTAGCAGGCTAGCTAGTTAGCAGGCTAGCAAGTTGGTTACCACTACACGGGAGCAATAATGACTTTCCTCTGGATTGTGACACATAACATTAACATGTATTTTTGGGGTAAAAGCACATAATGGAATTTAATGGATAGACAGGCTCCGATAAAGAGGTGGTAGCTATTTAGAACTTACTGGCAAGCTTAAGGTTCGAGCATCCCGACGAGCTGCTGCCGGAGGCCTGCGGGACCCCGGACTTTCCTGTGCTGCTCCCCACGGCAGCGGCTGATCCGGTGGACGCAGCGGCGGTTCCTGGCACACCTGGCGGCTCAGCAAACGAGCTGGTCCTGGGCCGCCCGCTGCCGCTCATATCTCTGTGCAGGGGTCAGGGTTGTTTTTTCACTATTTTCAGCCAAGCGACTATTAATTATGAATACCCGGCAGCGAATAATCGTGGAAAGACACACCGAGAAATACCGCTCCCGTTGCCGCCGGCTGTCTGGGCTGATAGCTGTTGCTAGACACCTAGAAACAGACCGCTCGCAATGCCACCTGGGAGATGAAGTTCCAAGTAGCTGTAGCTCAGGTTTGCTGCCCAGGTTTTCACAAATCAAAACAACTACAAATTTAAAATGACTTAACAGTGGATGTAGGCCAAAGAATTAGCAACAGTCACAGTATATATTACCATAAAAACGAAAGGCTAAACATTTTAGTATTAAGATAAAGATCCCAGATAAATCTCTGACTTTACCCTGTTAGTGGCAAGTTGCCCACTTTATTCTTATAGTACAGAGATTATTTTTAAATGACAGATTAGTGTAGCTAGCCCATGAAGCACTTTTACTGCTTGTGAAATTATAAAAGTAATATATAAATATATATAAGTATATATAAAAGTAATAATTTTGCAAAAGGAGAGAAGACTATTCAGCATTGTGATTTATTTAACTTGATTTGCTTCAAATGAAGGGCTTTTTAGTAATCTCATTCGATATAAGTAGTGAATTGATATGTCTTGATTGGGAAAAACAACAAACATCAACTGGTAAAGCCTTCTGAGTTTATTTGTGACTCTGAAGTGGGCAGGCGGCAGTTGTCATCTCCAGTTTCCCACAGCGACGAGGACCCCTTACCTTAGCCCACCTCTCGCCCAATATGACCTGAATCTGAAAGGCTGCTCTAATCCAATAAGCACTCTAAACAGTGAGATGCTTGATAAAGGCCAGCTGGAGAAGTACACAGTGTATGTTCCAGGGATTTAGGGGGGCTTGCCTGGTGGATCAAGGCGGCTGCATCTGTAGATCTTGTTCATTAGTCTACAGCCAAATCTGTTCAAATGAGGATGCATCGACTATTCTCTCTCGGCTCTTCCATTTCCATTTTGGAAAGAGCAGAAGTCAAAGAAGAAATAGCAATAAATCAGGGAGTAGTATCAAAGTCATTTGACACCAGGATTGATGAATAAGACATACAATGTGGTCAAATTTAAAAAATGACAAAAACACTGGATTCAAGAATGTGAAATAAATTCAAGGACATGAGACATTGTGTTAGATCTTTAATATTTTCAATATTTAGTTTTTTTGTTGTTGTTTAGAAATATTGCACATGGTCAACATGCCTGCTTATGAGATAACACTCACCTCGCTCATCCTAAAATTCCTTCTCCAAAGTAAGGACAGTTTATTTTTAAGCACAATCATACAGTGTACACGCATACATGTGTGTGTATGCACATATGTCTGTGTGGGTGTGTGCACGCGTGCATGTGATTGCACATGCATGCAGACGGACACTTTACAGCCCTAACCTCAAAGAGATGTGAATTGATAGTCTTCTATTACCTGTGAGTATTTATATATATATTTATATATTGTATATCCTGAATATATATTTCATATATATCCTGAATCATCTGGGTTTGATAACAGTCAAGATGGCGGACAAAATAGTCGTGGTGACTATAAAAATACTGTCTCTAGAGTAGAATATAGAATGTAGAATACAATGAAAAATATACTATTGATAATGTTGCTGTGTGGAAAGAGAACAAGAGGTTGGTTGTGTTAACACACTACCTGCATGTGCCAAAACATACACACACACCCAAACAGACCTAAATGCACATATATGGAAATACCGGTATATATATTTTTTTCACACATCCAACTGTATACAGAGAAACAAAAGAGATACCCATAATAATAACTACCCCCACTCTTCACCGCGGAAGCAAAGAGCCAAAAAGTGCTATTCAAAAATTGTCTTTGACTTTTAGTAAGTTATACCCTCTATCTTTTCAACAATAACAATAATTGTGTGATTCTTTTTTGTTTTGTTTTATACCATAGTTAAAGATAGTATCACAACAGCTCATTCCTCTCACTGACTCACTGCACTGGATTTTAATATCTATGGCACAGAGCCTTCCCCCAAAACAAAATAACCCACCCATTTCCAAAAAAATAAATGTCCTATTGCACCATTTGACGGGAAAGGATAAAGTGTCGAGAAGAGAGGGAAGAGGGGAGGGCTCCAGAGACTGCCCTCCAGGGCTGGTCTAGGATCTGCTTTCCCTGAACTAACCCTAACCAGAGCCATCCTGAGCTACATAGCGCTTGACCCGGGACCAGTGCTTAAGGGCACTTTCTAACAACACTTGAGGGGTCGAGGGAGACGGGTGAGGAGGGAGGTAAAGAAGGGAGGAGGAGAAATGGGTTGAAAGTAGGGAAAAAGCAGGGCGGACAAGGAGAGGAAAAGGGTGGTTGATAACATACGGAACAAGGTTATTATTTTTTCTACTAAAACAATCTCTAAAAACAATACTTTCCTGATTTTACTTGCGGCGGTCCCAGACGAGAAGGGCCGCACAAATTGTGCAAACACCTGATTTCTGCGTTTTATAAAACGACAAACGCCCCTGCTCCCCCACTTCTGTGTCTGGTGAGAAATCGTAGAGGAGGGAAGAGGGGGGGAGAACCGCCCCAGGTACAATTAAAAGTAGGGGGGCCACAGACTGATTTTGTCCCCTTCTTCGTCCAAAGTTTATTTTTTTTTGTTGTGATTTTTTTATGCTGGAGAAGAAACACAATAGAGCCACGAGAGAAAAACAGGCCACGGTAAAACTGGTTATTTCCACGGCAACGATAACGAGAGAAAGCAACATTATATCCACTGGGAGATTCAGAGAAGTTTGGTTAAAATTCTACTTTTTCTCTCTGTTGGTAAGCTTGTCATGTTGTTGTTGTCCTTATTCACTATTATTATCTGTCTTTCTATAGTTGGAATATGAATCTTCCATCCAAAGAACATCATCCAGTTTCTTCTTCTGCCTTTTCTCGGTGCTCTGTTGGGAGCCGATCAGTGTCGAACTTAACGTTGATTCTTCTAAGCCTCACAACCAATAGTCTCTTTACATAATCTCTTTACGGTGCCTGCTCACACAGGTTTTGGGGAGGAGACCCCAACAGACATACAGACATATATAATCAGCTCCCGCCAATGAGGACTCAGTCTTTCATAATGGCAATAACTGAAGGTGCAAAGATTGGTCACACTACATCCCGACTCCTGCCTTCTTTTTGTTTTTCAGGAGCGAACAGATTTCATGCTTTCAGTTTCTCTTCTCACTACAATCACTAAAAACTGTGCAGGCCAATGGCTTGGTCAGACCAGGTTTGACTATGTTTGTGTACGAGTGCTCACACTGCACAGATGTGTCCATGCACTGCGTGTGTTTGTGTGTGTGCGTGTACTGTATATGTGTGTGTGTGTGTGTGCTGTCTGTCTTGCAGCATCGAGGGGCTGTGGAATATTAGTGGAGGTCGTTGGGGTTGTGTTTGTGTCCCGACCACTGTGCTGAGGAGTGGAAGGGCGAGAAGGAGGTCAAGTCAATGGCATCTGAGGGCTGGCTGGCTGGCTGGCTGGCTGGCAACAGCAAACTGCATCTGCACAATAAGTGACAAAGTGCCTTTGTGTGTCATGGTCCTTGGTGGCGGCTCCTGGGGACTGCCAACCAAGAGTAACAGTCTGATTTGGTAAGGGTGTGTGTGTGTGTGTGTGTGTGTGTGTGTGTGTGTGCCAGAGAGATAGAGAGCGTGTACCACAGAGTTTGTGTGTCAAACTACAAACTATTGTACAATGTGCTGAGAGCAGACCTGGGCAAAGTGTTAACTGAAAATATTCTGGATACTTGGGGGAAAAAAAGGGAAAACAACACTACAAGAAGCACTTGACTCATCAGGACTTGCATGTGATTCGTCCACGTTTGAGGCTTTTTTTTTAATGTCTGATTAGACAAATCAAGCGCAACTTGAGTAGCTTAAATATTTGTGACCATATTCAAATGTATTTCTGCCCAGGTCTGGTGGAGATAAGTGCCGATAAAACGGATCCTGCTGGAGCCATTCAGAGTATGCTCCTCTCTACTTCTTTTCCTTGATTTTTTCCACTTTGTCATCCTCTCCAGCTTAGGATCCTTCGCTTTTCGGCTCCTCGGGGCTCCGGCCTTTGTCTCCTTGCTGCTCTGCCCCTCCGTCCTCCCGGGCTGATTGATTGAAAGAGGAGCTGTGGGGCGGGGCGAGGTTGGCTTCGGCCGACCCTCCAAGCTCGAAGGTTCCGGGCGTGGCCGTCTGCATGATCTTCTGACGGACTTCGCGGATCTTCAGCTGCAGACACACTTTGGAGGGGAAGGTGTCGGAGTAGCGTGCCTGGAAGGCAGCAGTGGCCTGAGCTGAAGAGGGTGAGAGAAATAGGGAGCAAGGAGATAGAGCAGTTATAAAAACAGTCGGATATCACGTGTTACCATTCTCGTATTTATTGAGCAGTTTGGGTCACATACAGGTAACAATGATTCTGTTGTTGCTCAGTTTGATGATTTTTAAGCCAAAGCATGAGCTTCATAACATTCAATCAGTTAAGTAAACACATAGGGACAGTATAAAGTGAGGAGGGAAAAAGAGGAAGTAGATGTAATAAGTACTGTGACATTATGTACTATATCTACCGGTGGTTTACCTGAGGGAAAGAAGCCATGTTCCTGAAACAGCTGCATGACCAGGGCCCGGCGCTGATCCAGAGTTCTACGCAGAGACGAATAGGGAACCCGGTCCAAATCTCCTAGAAGATCCTCTCCCTCTGTGCCTGGTTGAACAAGCAGAATATCGTATCACTTTCAATGAAATGTTTCGAGCAATTCTGCAGCTGTTGTACCTGTCGTACCTGGTCTGTCGAAGGTGAAGATGTCTCCCTCACACTTGGCGGCGCTCTTGGGGGTGTTGGGCTCCGAGCTGCAGCTAGAGAGACGACGAGTCTTCCTTCTCGGGGAGCTGGGGTCTTCTGCTGTCACCTCCAGCTCTACATCCATGACATGTGAAGTACGAAGAAAGGAAAAGGGGGATAACAGAGTATAAAGAGGAAGGGGGGCATGTAGGAAGAGAGGACAGGGTCGAGGAGCAGGGAGTGATTAAATGTAAGGGTGATTTAGAGAGGACAATGGGGTTATAAAGATGGAGGAGAAAGGAGGAATCAAGGTAATAAAAACAATGAAGAAGAAGAGGTAAAAACCAGTTAGAAGATGCAGAAATGAGACAAAAATGTCTCCAAATAAGAAAAAGGTTGCTCTGTTAAAAATGTAATTTATTTTATATTTGTTATGTATCACTTTAGGTATTTCTTTGGATCAAAGTTAGTTACGTCTCTCTCTCTCTCTCTCTCTGCATCTCACCAGTTGAGTTACGTCTCTTCCTGCGGTAGCTTCCCAGGATGGCTCTTGGGGAGGTGGCCAGACTCTGCAGAGTGGGCGAAGGAAGGACCTCCTCTGGGTTAAACTCTGGAAGCTCAGCAAAACGCTCCTCAAAGTACGTCTCCGACAAAACAGACCTGCACACAGAGAACACAGTGGTCATGTCAGTCCCCAGTCCAGTAATCCAGCATTAAAATATCAAGGGATGTCCTCTGAATGCATGCACATTTCTCATGCCTTAGGGCTGAGTTCTGCCGGGGCTTTCTCTTCTCTGTGGTTTCACCACCACTCTCCTACTGTCTAAATAAAGAATATAAAGGGTGAGCACTCCGCCCACTCACATTCAGTAAACAAAGAGTTTCCACCACAATTTTATGAAGTTGGAGGTTTGGTCACAAACTAAAAATGGAGCTCGATGCCACTACTATGTGAAAGACAGTGTTAAATAAAGTCAACAAATGGAGTCCTCTCCAGGGCACTGTATCTCATCTTCAAGCTGCTTCACGCCACAATTACAGAAGATCAGCTACTGTTATATGAGATCTCTCAGCTTGAGAAAATGTAAACTGTTAAAATAGAGAGAACAATGTCTTACAACGACCAGAAAGCCAGAAGGACCGGGCAGACTTGTTTTATTTTGCTTTGGCACCGATTCCACGAGAGCCATAACTAACGTCTGATCACCGAGAATGGCTCCGGGCTTGAATAAAAGCTTGTCTTGCAGTCAAAGACGAGACTGGGCTTAAATCATAACCAAACACTCATGTCTTATATTAAAGGTACTTACCCATTTCATGTCATTTAGTAAATTCTCTAGACACCAAACCTACTCAGATGTGTTTGATTAAATAAAAAAAATGTAATTGTCCCGCTTACTTGTCGAGAGAATCGGGTGTCTTTTTGAGAGGTGGGGGTCGGAACTTGGTCTTCTTTGAGGAAGAGGGGGGCTCTCTTTCCACAGGGGGAGGGGGAGGGGGGTCCAAACCTGAGCATGGTGGAGGAGGGGTACGAGGTCCAGCCTGAGAAGAGAGAAGAGAGAAAGCCATTGCAGTCCCGGCGTACAATTCCTTAACTTTCTCATGACTTTCTGTAGTCAGAGTCAGAGCTGTAGGAGAACTGTTTGTTAGCATAAAGGATTGAATAGTCCTTCATAAGAGAAATTCTTAGAGAAGAGACGAGGCTATTTAAATCGGCCTCTAAAGATCTTTAAGCAAAGCTTCAAGAAATGTGTTGATTTGATAAAAGAGACGACTGAAGGAATGGAGCAGATATCCAGCTTTTCTCACCTCTTTGCTGCTGTCGCCCATGCTGTGGTCCTCTCTGTCTGTCTCTCTGCCTCCCTTCTTTTCACTGTTCTCCTTCATCCCTCTCTCTCGCTCTCTGTCCATCTCGCTTCGTGTCTCTCTGCTGTGTCCATCTCTCAGATTTTCCTCTTTGATGTACAGACCGATGTCCTCCTCTTTTTTGACTGGAACGGATAAAGATGATTCAAAACTTTGACTTTCCACTAATCTAACAGCGTCAGTTTCAACCCTGAAAGTTTAGCTTCACTACAAGTTTTTAATTTGGAAAACATTCACTGAAAACTGATTCTGCAACAACATGGTCCCTTTTATGCCTTAAATATAAAGCAAAACGGATTCCCATGGTGGACAATTTAGAAAATATCTGATGATTCTGCAACACCATGTTTTTTTAAAGTAAAGACCAATGATAGCTAAGAAAGTGTCCCTTTTAACCAATCACATGCAGGATGGGTTCATGTTGATGTTGATATTTTGTTTACATGTTTGGGCAAAAAGGGATGAGATTTAAGAAGATATTTAAGGCTCCAAACACTCCAAACCAACTCTGAAATTTAAAACGAGACCAGTGGAGCGTTACCTGCTATGGCATTACTCATACAGGTGGCCAAAGAGGAGCTGACAGCACAGCTTGAAAACCTGTGTCCTCCATCCTCATCCAGCTGGCTCTCCCTTTTCACCTCCACCTTCGGCTCCACCTCAACTGCCACGTTAGACTGAGGTGTCGCCACTGCTGAACCCTGCACCCCCGTCGCCAATGGAGAGGAGGGGTTTATAACATCCTGGGCTGGGGCGGCCACTGCGGGCGGCGTGGTTGTCGTAGGGACCACGCCAGTAGCCAGTGCAACAGTTGGCGCAGGGTAGATGGCAGTTAGTACCTGATGAAGAAGACAGCAAAGCGAGCATGTCAGTAAATTAGAGATTTTTGTGTGTCATTTGAGACTTTCCTGGTTTCATGTTTGTTTTGAAGAAAAAGAAACACAAGAAGCGAATATATCATGAGAAGCTAAAGCAGAGATTCAAGAGTGGAAGTGGAATTAAATTTATTTATTACTCCTGGAGTAAAAATAGATTCTGTTCTGTTACACGAAGTAAACTAATCTTTGTGCAGTAAATCAACCCAGCAGTTTTTAAAACTGCTGCCACATAATGTAAAATGTAGTGTAGAGGCCAAAAGTGACTATTTTCTCATTTGTTTACATTTCCCTAAAGTTTAGCGATGATTTATCGATACCACAATGTAAAATCTAGCACCTTTAATCCCGCTGCCTGCGGAGCTGCATTCGCTCCTGCCTTTACTGACCAAATAGGAATAGCTTTTTTAAAATGTGCACTCCTTATTGCAAGAGACTTTTTGAGTTTAAATTCACTCACACACTATTTGTATAACTTGGACATTTTGTGAAATCAGGAAATTAAATTTACAGTGTCTGTATTGAAAAGAAAAACTACAAATGATCTTTTGAAGCAAACTGGGACAATAAAAACTGATAACAAGGTACTTTTAATGTTAATTAGATTTTTCACTCCTTAAATACTAAGAAGTTACTTCTTTTGACTTTTCAGTTTTCTTCTTCAGTCTTCATGGCACACACCTATACACTACCAAGTCTTTAGTACTAACACCGTACAGTTGTTCTTTACCTGACGACCAGCGGTTCCTGAGGCCTGACCTGGAGGGGTCTGTGATTGACAGCTCAGAGGCGGGGCTGGAGCTAACAGCGGCGGTTGACCGACGATGGGCTGAACCAGGGTTTGGCCGGCCGGGGCGATGGCGGTGAAGCCCAGGGTTGCCAGAGATGATGGAAGATATGCAGGGCCTGGAACGGGTGTGGCCTGTTGGGGCGTTGCCGTGGTAACTCCTGGGCCAGACTGGACATAGGTTATCCTAAAGGAGAGAAGAGTCATGAGTGTCAAAGCGGAATATTACAAATCAAAAAAGTCAATGATGACCTGAGCAGCTTCTAAAAACTTGGAGAAATTGAGAAAAGGATATTTAAAGTTTCTACAGTTAGTATCATTGTTCACATCACTCAAAGGGAAGAAGGAGTGTCAAAATGTGTACATTTACTGCACATTAAGTCCAATTAACATTACAACCTAGCTAAAATCGAAATCGACAGCATCTTTATATCTGAGATGGATCTCTGACCGGCTGAAGCAGCAACTGAGGAAAATAAAAGCGGGTGTATGTAGCTGTCTTCAGGTGTTGAGGGCTGTGTTAGTGACCTGGTGGGTGGAGAGGTCAGAAGAACGGTCTGTGGGGGCGCGGCACCGGGAGCCATCACCGTTGCCATGGAAACAGGAAAGGGGCTCCCAGGATGCACTGCTGCTGCGCCGTTAGGGTGAACGTTGGTCTGGACCACAGGCATGGGAGCGATCTGGATGATCTTTGGGAGGCAAGAAAACACATTAACAAAAGGATTTTCTCACCAACAATCTAAAAATAGACCCAGAAGTTCAGCTTTTTTGGAGAAACACATCTGATATTTAATAATTTATTTGTTATGTATCCAGTGAGACAAACTTATAAATATCATGGTTTTATAGGCCTCAGAACAATTTTGTTGAAGCAACTGGTCCCTTCTAAATAGAATGCAGCACAGCAGTAGGGCTGCAACTAGCAATTACTTTCATTTGATTTTTCATTTCATTTCATTGCTTTGATTAATTGATTAATTATTAGGTTAATAAGTAATGGTGAAAATGGTGAAAAAAGCTCTTCATTAAATTGCTTGTTCTGTTTGACCAACAGCCCAAAACCCCAAAAATTCAATTTACAATGATATAAAAGAGAAAAATAGCAACAAATCATCACATTTGAAAAGCTGGAACCAGCACATATTTTGTATTTTTCCTTGATAAATTACTTAAATGATTACTCAATTATTTCTGTGCATTGACTAATCGATTAGCACTACATCAGGGTTAGTTTTCATTACAGTGTGTGAACTTTCCTGAGTGAATTCTTCAAAAACGTTTTGGTCTGAATCAGACGATTCAAAAGTGGATAAAGATCGCAGCACAGAACATGAAGCAAAACTTCTTTTCTCTACACTGACACTCACACATAGGAACAAACATGAAGATGTGTCGTCTCCGTCTAGATTTAATGCTGCTGGTGCTGTTGTGGATTTAACGACCTTGTCATCTGTCAGCAAACAGGGTGGCGTCTATTTATCATTGATACTAGTTTAGTTACCCTGTTGACATTCTTACCTTGTTTCCTGTCGCGGCGCCATTCTGCACAGGAAGAGGCGGAGCGACGAGGGAAATGGAAGGATGAGGAGGAGTAGACCCTGTTCTCACTGTTGCCATGGGAACCAACATCTTGCTCTGCAAGACAGGCGACTGGGTTTGGACTAATGAGTGAGAAGGAGAGAGAGAGAGAGAGAGAGACAGAGAGAGAGAGAGAGACAGAGAGAGACAGAGAGACAGAGAGAGAGAGAATTAAAACACTCAGTGTGAGAAACAGATGAATCGAGCCAAAAGAGGGGAGGTGAAGACAGCACAGGAGCGACGGGTGGGTGGAGACACACTGTGACAGAGAGGACATTTCAGCTACTGGTAATAGTGAAATTCCTCCTTGATAACAAGGTGGAACAATGTTCTGTTGCTTCTGACTCTTATGAATAGAGTGATTAAGGCATGGGTGGGCGGCGGGTGCTCATACTCATGTCAACAGTGTTTCTCCTGTCAATCATTTATCTCCTGTTTATGTAAGCTAATCAAATCTATTTTAAGTGCTTCCCGTGGAGATGAGAAATAAGAAGTAAGGGAACTACAGCAAAAAGAAAAATGAAAGAAAGACATTTGTTTTCAGTGGACCAGCGGAAATTCTAAAATGAAACTTTGATTTGTTTTTTTTTGTCGGCCAATCGTTGCTCTGTCTCACCTCTGGTCCCGGGGCTGACTGACGCAACTCTGATTCCTGCCCCTGAGTGCACGCCATTGGCCAGGGCGGCATTGGTGGGCAGGGAGAGAATTTGCTGGTGGGTGAGTTGAGGGGAGGAGGGGCTCTCGGTAGGCAGGATGTACTGGACCTGTGCTAGCGGCTTGGGGCCGGCGGGAGGTGTGAGAGAGGAGGTGGCGGCAGTGGGGTGGAGCTGGGGCTGGAGGAAAGGTAGTGGGGTTTGTGCGTGTGGCTGCGGGGGGGTGAGGAGCTGCATTGGTTGGGTGGCGGGAAAGGACCCTCCCAAAACTAGGCTAGTGACCAGGCCGCTGCCCCCCAAAGGGGTTACACTGACTGGACCAGGGGAGGAGGATGAGGACAGGTACCCACCCCCTGTGGTGATTGGCAGCTGCTGAGGTCCGCCTCCTCCAATCAGGAGAGTGGCTTTCTTGTCCTGGGGCAGGGAGCTGAGGGTGACGGCTCCTTCCACTGGCTTGCTGGCGATGGGGATGGGCGTGCTGGCAATGGGTCGTACCACATTGGTCACCATAGTGGGAGCAATACGGGGGGTGCCGAGGACCTGGGTCAAACCCTGCTGGGCCAGGACGAGGGGAGCCTGGGTGCTGGATGTTGAGCCTGCGATGGACAGAGAGGAGACACCCTGCCCACCTCCTCCACCTCCTTCTCCTCCACCGGATGCTGTTTCTTCTCTCTTGGATCCACCGTTGCTCCCCTCCTCTCCTCCGTCTGCACCTCTCTTTCTCTTCCTCTCAGACCCCTCTTCACCACCTCCTCCTCCTCCTCCGTTCCCTTTAGCTGATGTGGAGTCAGAGTGAGGCATGGAGGGAGAGGAAGAGGGGAGAGAGGAGCGAGCCACTGGCTGGAAGCCATGCTGGAGGGAAGAGATAGAGGGAGAGAGGGGGAGATCAAAGCCAGGAAAGTTAAAATGTTAAGTTCTGCTCTTCTTCATGAACACACAAGTTTCTCAACTTAGTGAAAAAAATCAGTGCTTTTAATGCTTGATGGGAATAAAAGACTTCAGAAACTAAAAAGCTTATGATTACAGAATTATACCGTTCATATAATAATGCAGCTCCTCAAGGCTCTACCCTGTAAATCCAGCTACATCAGTACCTAACTGGATGACCTTATACTCGATTCATCTATGGGGAGACTATATACTGATCAGAAACAAGTACTGAATAAAAAAAATTATTAATCAGTAAAATCAAAACGTCCTTTATATTATATATATCCAGTGCAAAATGTGGGAAAGGAGAGACAGTAAAAGCTCAAAGTGAATTTGATTTGATGATCACTGCAGCTACCTGTCCATCTGGTTCGTCCTCGTCACTGTCCGTCACTCTCTCTTTACACTTGAGGTCAATGGAGCCTTCAGGACAGGAATCCTCTGAGGGTGGGACATGGATATCAGAAGTTAGTGTTTTAACAAAGAGGGACTAAACACGCGTTATACTTTCAACTGTTCACTGGAAGCGATTTCATTTGCAATTTGGAAAGGCTGCCTTCAAACCACTAGTATCACCATCAAATAGCCAATTATGTGCTATTGTTATTGTTATATTTTAACACTAGGAATTCACCGTCCGGGGCTGCTGCTCACCACATGACACAGCCGCTTTTAGGTGTTTTGCTGACATTGTCATTCTGACTAAGAAGGCTGACGTTGTTTTTTTTTTTAAAGACACACTGATTGTTGTGGGAACTGAAACTTTGTGGTTATGCAACAGTCTCTTTAACCACCACTGGACCACTCTGCTGATCATCTAACTCACCCATGACATCATCGTAACCCTCTTCCTCACAGATGACCATGCGCTCTTCGTCACTGGTCACGTCCTCGCTGACCCCGCCCTGGTACAGGGACGAAGGCAGGGGGCGGTGGCGAAACAAACTCGCTCCGTCCTCCTGACACAGTGGAGAGAAGAAAAAGACGAAAGGCATTTTGCAGTTTTACTACAAAAAGATGTCTGGGTAGTTGTTGCAGACACTATTCATTTTTGAAGGACACTGATTATAAACTCTAATCTAAAAAGAAAAACCTTAAGTACCTAAGAACAACACTTCAGACAGACATTACATAGCGATTATCAAAGCATGCATACATACTGTATACAGCTTTGCCACCAGCATTACATGAATGCCTTGAAAACAAAAGAGCTAACATGCAGGCCTATCCCCCTGTGATTAGGAGCGAAGCAGCAAACACTACAGTCTCATACCTTCAAAGGCACTAAAAAAGTAGAAAGTGAAACCTTTGAAGTTGGAGGCTGAGCTCCCCCAGAGCTTTCAGTGGGTTTTCAGCAGCAACAACTCAAGCCCTCACACAAAGAACAAAGAGAGTCCATTTGAACTGTTTTTGAACAGCGTGATTTCAGTCGCAGAGTTCAACCAAAATGCTCTGCAGTGTGAAGGATACACGTCTGCTGTCTGTGAATACACATGTGGGTGTGTAGGCGCTCACGTACACAATTACTGCAGTCTGCTGCATTTTTATTTGTTCTACTTATTTTATTTGTTCTCTTAGAAGCAATACATTTGTTAAAAGTGCTTGAATAATACTCTTGACTTGACTGAAAGCACATGATTTTAACTTTCTCTAGCTTTAAGATTAAACTAGCGAGATATCTGGAACAGTTTGCTTCACATTCTTAAACCTCCAGAGTCTGTTTGCTGCCTTTGAGCTACAGATTAACAACCTCCTACCTTCTCCAGGTCTCCCTCTCTCTCTCTCTGCTCCAGGGTGTGCACGGCACTCTGGGAAAGGGCTCGGGGACGGGTGTGCTGCCCCACAAACAGCCCCCCTCGACGCTCCAATCCCCCTGGCCAGCCCGAGCCTCCTCCCTTCCCCTCCAGCACCTGGGACTCCGGATGGGGATCTGAGGAATAGGAGAAAGACTCTGAGCAAAGATAAAATATCAGTGTATCATCATGGAATAGATCAATAAAACTTAGAACCAGTTCCATAAAATCCACAGACACTCTGTCTAAGAGCATCAACAAAATGCCTGTAATATACAATGAAAATCAGAGCAGGGTTTTCTATAATTACAGTAAATGTTTTCAGAAAATGGTTCAATATGTATTTTAATTCACTGCAGGATCTAAAACAGACAGATTCAAAGCAGTTGATGAAGAAGCTTGTAAAAGCCATTTTGTGCTTGGAAATGCTAATCAACACACACACACACACACACACACACACACACACACACACACACACCTATGCTCTCCGACATGCTCCTCTCCCGTGGCTCCTTTGGCGTCCCACGGCCCTCTGACAGGGACTTCCTGCGGTCCTTGTTGCACCACTTCCAGTCAGGGTGGGCTCTGAAGTGGGCCTCTTTCACCTGGAGGAGGAGGAGGAGGAGGAGAGGGTCTTTAATTTTCTGTTTATGCACTTTGAATCTCTGTAATTTATCCATGGTGCCTTTCACTGCTCAAGAAAACAAACTGCTGTTGCTGTTGGTGAATCTGGATGTCTACAGCACAGAATATACTGGCTAAAGAGTCACCACTACAGTTGTTAGTAGTAATAGTAGTAGTAGTTAACTGTACCCTTTAACTCTGACAATGCACTGAAGAAATATAATAAGGGCCACTTAAAGGATTTTAGAGAGAATCTTTACCTGGAAGGCCAGGTCGTGGTACTGCTGCTTCTCGTTGGGCCCTAGTGCGTACCACCACTCCCCCAGGATCTTGCTGACTGTCCGGTTGTCCTGGTTGGGGTGTCGCTGGTGCACCAGGGCTCGGTGGCGTTTGCTGAAGATCATGAATGCATTCATGGGACGGCGGATGTGGTCTTTCTCTCTCTGGTTGAGGTTTGGAAGAGGACAGAAAGTTTAGACATGTATGGTGAGCTCTAGAAGTAACATTTAGTAAGCATCTTTTCGCCTTTCCTACTGATTGACTGCCTGTCTGCAAGGTGGACCGACCTTCCTGTCTCCGTCCTTGGGCAGGGCGCTGAGGGACTGCGTGCGTCTCTTCATGGGGCCAGTGGAGGGTGCCGGATCGTTGGCCACACCTGGGGAGAACCTGCATTCCCACACAGAGAAAAAGTGAAACAGTGAGTCTGAAAGAGACAAGAAATCAAGGGAGATTCCCCACTGTGAGGGACTTTCAGGAGAGTAACGAGGCTAAAGGGTTGTGGAGGATTTAGGGAGGAATTCAGGACACAATGTTCCTCATTTATTAAGCTACTGTGTAAGAGTGTGGAGTCTACTCTTGATTTGATCTAACTCTATTTTTCAAACGTTTTTAAAGTATTTCACACCTTTGTGGTTTGATGACAAAGTTCCATGAAGTTCCATTAGATGAACACTGTATTAACCAGCATATTATTATAGTGTTTACCTTCAGACACCTGTTTTTTTTATTGATACGGCAACACAAAGTTGTCTTCCTGACTTTCTTTTCATTTCATTTACTTTCATCACTTTCCTTTATCTGTTCAGCCATGGTTGTTATCTCTGCGCATGCTAACTACTAAGTATTTATTCAGTTAAACTGCTGTTTCTACTAATTCTAATAATTACATACACTGTGAGCCAAGTTTCCAGGAAAGCGCAACCAGACACAAAGTAAATAAAAAAAAGCAAATAAAAATGTTCACAAACTGGGTTAAGTTTGAATGACTATTGTGTTACAGCAGTTGGAGAAACAGTAGTAAAATAGATAATAGTTCGTACACAAATTCTTCGTATTATTTCAATAACAGTACAGTTTATATTAGTGATGACGCTTGCAGAGACCCAAAAACAGAACATGAATAATCAAACATAAAGCAGAAAAGGAAAAGGGTCAACAAAACAAGCCACTGCCTCGCAGGGAACAAACAATCAGTTGCTATAACTTCTGGCTTTCACAGGTTATTTTTGTGCAATTTTGTTTGAAACATACACCACAGATTTGCGAGCAAAACTGTGTGATAAACTGGCAAAAAAAGTGTTTGAATTGAATGAAACAGTTACGGCTACTAGAAAAGTCTTTTGAAACTGTGAGCCGGCAGACAGATAGTCAAACCTAAAAACCTAGAATATGGCACTTTTTTTTTGCCTTCTTGTCTAATTTTCCTAAAGCATTTTTATTATATACAGCAAACACATAATACAGCAAAGATTATATAAACATGGAAGACACGACTACCAGAGCAATCATAAGGTGTCAAGAAGATTGGGGTCACATGAGAGTTTGGTTGGGGTAAAGTCAGATGTGCTATTTCTGTGCATGTTAATAAGCGTATGGGTGAACATGTGCGTGTGGGTGGTGTGAAAACCTTCTTTGTAGTGAGAAACATCAGGCACCATGATGGGAGACATAATATGGTGACAGGAGGATGACTGAACATTTTCAGCAAACTATTGCTCGCAACTCGTGAGCATGACTGACACACTTCTCTCATTAGGACCACACCACGCCACTACAACATCCCTCCGCCAGATGACGTCGTACACTAGTATTAGTGTGCTGCACTATGTTTCAGTTCGTCTTCGTACCAAAAATACAAAAAAAGAAGGCAAGAAGGGCGTAACAGACTGAGAATAGAAGAGACAGAGAGACAAGAAGCAGGAGACAAACAAATAAAACAAAAAAATGTAAAAAGATGTATATTATACTTATATGCGTCTGTAAGCACGTACACAATTGGGGTGTATTGAACAAGCAGAGCTCAAATCTTGTTAAATGTCTCGACTTTGTTTTCATTAATGCCATTTGTTTTTCCATTGAGATGCTCCCAGATAACAGGTGTAGCCGCTGCAACATTCAGAGATTGCTGAAGCATTTCTTTTTGTTCTCGCTGTGGGTCCAAACAGAGCCGCCATCACTGTGAGCACAGTGACCCTGAAACATTCAAAACCACACTACCAGCCAGACAGCCACGCAGCCCGTCTGAGTCACACTGAAAGAGCAATAACCCAGCCAGACGCAGAGACGCAGCCTGAGACTGAGTGGAATGAGCAAGCACAGACTGAACAACTCCTGCCAGACACACACACAACACTGATGCAGCTGGTAGAAAAGTAGTTTGTTGTTGTTTGTTTCTTTTGAATTTTGCTGTCAGAGGTGGATTTCGGCGCACCTGTTCTGAGCATAGCGTCCTAGAGAGTTTTAAAACGGGCGGTTCAAACTGCACCAACAATCTGCGTAATCTAGTTACTATCTGCCTTCTACTGAGTCATACCCAGAGTCGCAGAGAGGAAACTCAAAATGAGTTTACACCATTTAAATGTTGCACCAAAACAAGTTTGATACTTTTTAAAGGACAGAAGGTTAGTTTGAGGACACTATTGTTTTTTTGTGCGTCTCCATATTTTAAGTATATGGAAAAATGAAATATAGCTACAGACATTTCTTTTCAAAATGGATACAAATGAACATTAAGACAAAAAGGCCCCAAAAATTTCATTTCATTTCACAATGTGGTCAATGTGCCACAGCGCTCCTCTACACCCGAATCTAAATCAAATCTTTTATTTCTTGAGCTTCTTCCTCTTCTTCTCTTGATTCCATTTCGTTGCTGGACAACTAACACAAAATTCACTCCTGAGCACTACACTGTTTGTTGTACCAAACAATTCTTACAATTCAAAATATCTAGCCCCTGATAAGCTTTCTGATCTTGATAATACCAGGGAGCAGGAGAAAAAAACCCCGAAACAAAAACAACCTCTTTGTACTTACGGGTCATCTATATCACTCTCTGTCTCGCTGTCAGCCCCACCCCTGTCTGTGGGAGGATTGTCATTGGTCGGGGGAGGACATGACGGCGATCCCCTCTCTAGGTCTGGAGGGCCGGTCCGCCCGTCGCTCACCAGGGCCACTCCGCAACGAGGCTCTGAAAAATAAAAGCCATTTATATGCCAGTTAGTGACAGGCGTTATGAAAGTCAGTAACAGTGCTATGTGTGTAAACGCAGGGCTATCCTGCATGCAGCTTGTTGATGGAAAGCTCTATTCTGGCCAACTGACTGTGGGAGGTGTGAGAAGCTCTGACTACATCTATATTATAATCTGCTGCAGTAGTAAGAAGACTATTCACATATAAAGGAAATGTTCCCTCAAGGGTTTCGTGACTACATCAGTACATTACAGAAGGATTTTGTCATTAAATTTAGTAATTTCTTTGTTTTGTTTTTTTTTTATTCTGCAGGTGTCTTGTTAGCAAAGTTTATTATAGCTTTCTTTTTCTGGGTTTACACAGACTAGCCACAGTTTTTTGTACCATTAATTTAGATGGAAGAATGCTTAGAAGACTGTGTGGCGATTTCTTAAAACTAATCCCACAAATTAAAGTTGGTTTTATGTATTACGCTAATACATCCTAAAATAACAAACTCTGTTTTCTTTTGAGATTGATAGTGTGGCACAGACATGAAGTATTATAATTTAGACTAGTTTGATAATCAATTGATCCTTTCAGGCATTTTACAAGCAAAAAAACAACGACAATTCATTGTGTGTGAGGGTTTGTTGCTTTTCTTCGTCATATATTTTAGCAAAACAAATTAATCTTTGTGTTTTAGATTGCTGGTCGGACAAAACAAGCATTTTAAGACGTGACCTTAGGCTCTGAGAAATTGTATCCACTATTTGCTGACATTACATAGATTAAACAATAAATCCATAGTTGCACATAGACAAGAAAGATAAAGAATGAGATCTTAAAGACCTAGAAGAAGTCCTCGTGAAGCTCTGAGGAAAAGAAAATGTGTCGAGATGACTGACTGTCCCCACCAGTCAAAATTAGTGTCTGAATAAATTTTAGCACTCTAGTCAAAAAATAGTGTTATCAACAATGTTGCTGGAACTATATTGGTGTGAACACCAACTGTGCGATTTGCAATTCAGTCGCAACTGTTTTGGGAAACACTGACTTGGCTGCGGGCATGTCCAACCAACATTTGTACTGGCTGTGTACTGTGTGAGTGTTTTGGCAGTCGTGTTTGAGAAACACAGCCCTATTTCCTGTTATGATTATTATATTGTGGGAAATACTTGTTTTATAATATACAGTTATATATATTTGGGTACAAGCAGTGAAATGAGCCTTCTGTGTCCCTCTCCAGGGTAAAAAGTCATGATGTCATGTTCAGAGAAAAGGAGTGGGGTCATTTGCTACCTTTGTTCTGATTGACAAGCTGTTGGCCATCGGCAGGCTGGGCAGCCGCTCCTGATTGGCTGGGCTCCAGGAAAGGGACGAGTGAATGCCAAGGGAACACTGGCACCGACCGAGGCTCCACGTTGGTCCAAACTGTGGGAACACGAAGGGAGAGAGAAGAGAAAGAGAGAGAGAGAAAGTGAAATGTCATCATGTTTATCCATCTCAGTATCATGGACTGTAGACAGAAGGTAGCGCTCTGCCCTCTGGCTGCATGTGAAATCCTATGTGATCGTCAGCCAGCAATGAGCTAAAGCGCTACTAAAAACTACACTTTCATAGAAACTGCCAGAGACTGAAGACCATGAATGGAGTTGTGTATTCAGTCATCTTCTCTGCCCCCCTCTCCAACACACACACACACACACGTAGAGACCATCCCTCAGGATAATGTGAGTTGAGGGGTCATGTGGTGTGTGATGTGATGAGGGAACCTGTTATTTTATCCACAGAGATTCCAGACTCCAGACTACTCGCTGTCTAGACTGCTGCCCCACTGCTGCCGAGCTCAGACTCTGAACTGAACCGTCTCTGCAGCGGGAACCATTTCAAGCCAAGAAGGACTACAGAGTAGTCAAATTTAACTTGCACACAAATCTGTTCCTACTGCTCTGGTGAGATGGGTCATATGGTTACAAACAATATCACAATATTAATACAGATAAATAGCACAATAAGCATGAAAAACCACATATAAAAGTAATTAAACAGAGAACTATTGCACTACATCAGACAAAGACTCTTCACGTCCGCCTGTCGGTCCATCACTTTGGTCCAGACTGAAATATCTCAACAACTATTTAATAGATTGCCATGAAATTTAGTACAAATGTTCATGGTGCCCAAAAGATGAATCCTAGAGATCCCTTAACTTTTCATCTAGCGCCATCATCAGGTCAAATTTTTAATTTGTCCAATATTTTGGTTTATGACTAAATACGCGAAACATCGACGAAAACCCAAAAATCGCAAAGTCTTAGAAAGGAAAGACAACCAAGCTAAGCTAAGCAAGCTAAAGAGAACATGACGATGTACATGGCAAACCGCAAGGAGGCGGTGCATCTGAGTCTTCTGACACTTTGACGATCTATCGAGGGGCCGTCAATGGCCTAATACTAACATTCCCATCATCCTCAGCTGTACTTTGTGTTTGGAGCTAATTAGCAAATGTTAGCATGTTAACACTGAAACTAAGACGGTGAACATGGTAAAAAACATCAGCAGTGAAATGGTTCATGGTTAAATCAGCAGCAGTTCATTCTCAGTGTCTGCACATTTATGTGTTAAAGACTTCAGCCTCCTCCCCTGACTGCAGTATTCTATATACAGGTCTAGCCTGGTGGAAATAAACTGGCTATGAACTCTGCTGCAGCACTGCAATGTCCAGTTTCCATTTCCATTAATAATTTTATAATAAAGTATTAAAATGGTCTATTTATAGCTAACCATTCGCCGGCTATGGCTCATCTAAAATGGAGATCCAGAGCTGAGCTAGACAACGAAGAACGTGTAAATATGTCCTGGGTGGGCTGTTGGTCACACACACTGTTCAAGAAGTTTTGAATGCTGATTCTGGTATCACATGACTATTATCACTGTGCTCTGACCTTTGCACTCCTTACTACTTACTGGCAGTTTATGTTGCTGTTTGCATGAGGAACTTCAGCTGAGGAAGTGAGGCTTATTCAAATGCTTTACACACCAGAAGTTGCTTTCTTAAGGCGGGAAAGACCCAAAGTAGTACTGATAACATCCTTTATTGTAAACAACGTATATATCTTTTTTCAAATATACTGCAGCAACTCTTGTAGGGATTTAATGACTCAAGGACACATCAGCAGGATATCCCAACTGGAATTTGGGAGGTTTATTGTCTGTTTTAGCCAAAGCCTGATCAATTATTAATTGTAATTACTCAATAGAGCAATAGAGCTCTACTGTTGCTCCATACCAAAAATAATAAAAACGCATCAGCGAGCCACACTGTTGGACTGAGTGACATCTTCCTTACTTGCAATGAGCATGGGCACTGTAATTTAGTTTAAATTAATCCAACATACACCATCCTACTCCTGTAATTACCCACAGGAACACCAAATGTGTATTAATCCATCGCTGAAAATAGTCCTCAACTAATGCATGATTTACTCAGGTTTGAGTAACGTTTGCTGAAAGCTACAGAGCTCAGCTGCTTTAGGAAATTACTGAGTGCCACAGACTGGGGAAGTCAGAAAGAGAGACACTCTTTTAAAGGACCTGCTGACACCCTGAAGAGGCGAGGCATGAATATTCCAGGGAAGCACTGACAGTGGTGAGTTGTGAAAAATATCAGAGACAGAAACACTGGTCAGATATCCATCTGTGTCTACTGGTTTACTTGAAGCGCTGACAGTGATGACGAGCGAGGGGCAGCAGTGATAAAGAAATACACCTGACGGGGGGGGACAGCCGTCTTCACACTTTAAGGTGGGAAAATGATGCTACTCAGCTGTAGATATCCACCTGTCGTATCACTATACATTACTACCACTGGAGACTTCTCCAAATAATTTCTCCTGTGGGTGCAAAAGCAATACTGCTGTTCCTGAGCTGTGTAACAAGATGGGACCTCAGCTACATTGGAGCTCTTATCTCTTCTTCACTGAAGGCTGCAGATGTACTCAAAGAGAGCAGTAATGAAACTTGTGATGCTAATGCAGCTGCACTTGAGCGGGGCTATATATAGGAGAGATCTCAGCCGTGGGGCCTCCTCTGCCTTCTGCCTGTGTTTGTTTCTGGGCCCACTGTGGCTCTAGGTGTTTTTAAAAATGTATGGCAGAGGAAACGTTACGCTACAGAGGCAGGTGGCTGTTAGCAGCAGTGCGAGGGATGTGAGAGGGAGAGAGAAATAAAAGCGCGCTCCGGTAATCAGCTCAAGCCTCAACGCTTTACTGCGCTAATTCTACCGGTGGAAACAGTGTATCCATGACAACATGCCGGCAATACAATTACTCCTTTTTCTGCTGAGAGTGATGAAACACATTCACATCACGCTGGACCTGCCCTTGATGCCCTGTCTGAGGTTGTTGATTGTCTGGAAAACCGAGATGAGTGTGTATGCTCGTGTGTGTAGGGTGGAGGAGGAGGTGTGAATGTCCTTGTTGCTCTCTGTACTTAGTCTTGCATGTCTAGACATGTCAATATCCTTTTAAAGTTTCTGTTAAAACACCCCTTATCTCTCTCTCACACACACACGCGCGCACATGCGTATATATAAAAAGGGTGACACCCCCTGCACACGAACACTCACACTCACACACAAGCACACTCAATAACTCTGACACTACACACACTGAGTCACGTATTACACACAATGAGCAGCAGGTCTGGGTGTCTGCCTGAGCGGCTGATATATCAAACCTTTTCTGAAGCCTCAGAAGAAAAAGGTTTCACTCTATAGTCATCTTTACCACATTAACCGAGTCAAGACATGATCATTATTCAATCAGAACTAAATATTGAAACTTTGAATTCAAAGATCCTCATGATATAAATCTGCCTCTTCTGACACTTAATGGTTTTAAACACATCTTCTGTCGCTGCAACCATGCCGTATTTCCTGAATGTGTTGGACTTGTAAATACTAAATGTTGTCAGTTTGAACTGTGAAACTGAACAACCTATAAATTGCCAATATCTCTTTGCACTAAGACAAATTCCTTTACATTTATTACACTTTCAGTTTTCAGATTTAGAATGTGTTGTGTTAAAATGACACAAAATGAGAAATCATGCATTTCAAACGGAAACCATCTTCCTTATTCATACATTCAAAGTAACATTTCTGAGTTTTGGCTGTAATATCGCATGGTTGGCATGGAAACAAGCATACAGTATATGATTAACCCAAACACCTCTATTTCTCAGCGGCCAATTTTCTTATATCCAACATTGCACACACAAAGCTGACAAAATATGTTCACTACAGATTTTTGCCCAAAGAGGGTACACAAAATTGCTGATAATAGTAACATCAACCTTTTTCATTCTCCCTCAAACAGCACTGAGCTCCTTCTAACAGTACATCGAGCATTTTAGAGAGTTAGCTGACGGTTTAATGATGATGATGATGATGATTTAAGAAGGTAATGACAACCAAGAGGAAATTAAACATACTGTATGTGCGACACTCTCTAGAACACCAAAATCTACATCCACGACCTGAAATGGACTGAAGCTTGGGTCAAAATGAATGTTCTTAAAATGCTAACAACTTCATCTATAATTCATTTACCTGTGGCTTTTCCTACATTTAGTATTTGCTGCATTCAAGCCTACTAAATTAATTAATTAGTAAGTCAATAAAAACGCTCCTGAAAAAGGTCAAAAATGCCCTAAAAAGGCAAATCAAGGGGGCAAAAGAAACAACATTTGAATATGGTGACTTTCTTACGCTGCAAGCAAACAATAGTAAAGTGTACATGAGTCATAGCCATAGCACTCTGATGACACTCCTGTAACCCTAGAGAGATAATGAAAGCGAGAAGTACTAGGCTAGAGTACATAAGCTTCAGCCTGCACATCCCTTCCTACTTGTTTGGCAGTGTGGCTCAGCAGACTTTGTATCTAACGCGAACAAAGCTACAGTGCCATAATGATCTCTCCTTCCCGTTCCCCATCCTTCCTTACCAGTCCCTGGGCGTCCCATGATGATTTGCTTGCGTGGAGCAGGGTGAGGCGACTCAGCTGGCAGTATTAGCGGCAGCAGGGCAGTTGGCGTTGGGTGGCAGGCTACCGGCTGTGGCAGTGCCCCTCCAGAGGCATCCTGGTGTCCCTCAGGTTTTCTCTCCCTCTCCCTGCCTCCAGAACCAGAGGAGGACAGGACTGAGCCAGCTGAAGTGGGCATCGACCCTGGGGTGGAGGGACTGGACAGGGCAGCGTGGCCCACTGTGGCTGGAGTCAGGGACTGGGAGGAGACATCAAAAAGTTATTTTTATTATCTGCAGACTGGCTCTTAGCAATAATATAGCAGATGTATATTCTCTTCCAGCCGCTACTCAATCTACCCCTGCAGCATAATCCACTTCTCCACTTGTTGTTGTGTATGTTCCATTCACTCATAGATTCTTCATAGTTAATAGTTAATAACACCACTTCACTACTACTACTTGACTATGTCACGGTATTACCTACAGTGCAGAGTGGTTTCAGAGGTTTCTAAGATCATTTTGATGCCTTTTCTGCCATGACTCATTGGACGCCATTATAACTGCTGTGAATCCAAGCTGACTTGGAGCAAGCAAACATTTAAGGTTTATCCCGATTAGTATTTGATACTAAAAATAAATATTTTCGGTGGACTATTCTCGGTCACTGACAAAATTATAGAGATTATACATCGCCCACGTAACAATAACAAAACAACATTCTGAATCCGTGTAGATGGACACTTTTGTAAGATCAACCTTTGACCAACAGCAAATTACTATTTCAACAAGAAAGCGTTTTAGGAATTTCAACAGGCATTCCTTCTCATCACTAAAATTATGAGATACTATTTAATGGATGTTCTAAATTTTTTAGGGCTACAAAAACAAAATAATAGTGACTCTCTTACCGAGCTAGAGGTGACCAGGACAAGTGTGGAGGTGGGGTTGCGGAGGAGAACCGCACCGTTGGTGGTGGCCCCATTGATGGGGACAGGGACCTGCAGGCCTGGGGGAGCTGTGTGTTGGGGCTGGCTGTGCTCTCTGGACCTGCTTCTCTCTCTCCTTCCTAATGGGCCATCAGAGAACTTGGCCAGGGGGACATCTGGGTTGCGGACAATGACTGGGGAATCACGGAGGGGCACAATACGGCGTGGGGAGGGTTCCTGGGGCAGCGGAGAGGGAGGAGTGGGAGAGACCAGCATGGGTGGAGGTGTGGAGGCAGCGGAGGATGGTGGCCTGCTGGTGGCGCTACGGGGCCGGGGGAAGGAAAGTGAGGAGGGGGTTGTGGGCTGACTCTGGGGGGAGAGGACTCTGAAGGCAGCAGGGCTGTGACCCAGGTTTGGGTCTCCCCCTATTCCCACCAACTGCTGTTGCTCAGGTTTGGTCTGGTAGTCCTGGACTGCAGGCAGTGGAGGGGGCGGGTGGGTGTCGAGCTTCCTCTTGCTAGGGCTCATGGGGACTGTGAAAGTGAGGTTAGTCTGAAAAGTGGGCACAATCCCAGACAGGTGGCGCTCTCGCTCAGCACCTGGCGTGCCCATCTTAGTGCCGCTAAGCTGCCGATGGCGGAGTGGAGTACGTGAAGCAGGAGCAGTAATGGGGCTAAAATTGGCAGGGCGAAAGCCGAAGAGCGGAGAGGGTGAGGGTGATGGGGTAGGGGAGAAGGGCGACTGGTTGGAGATAGGAGAGAATGATGGTGTGCCTGAGCGGGAGCCCCCCAGAGAGACAAGCATAGTTGCTGCCTCACACTCATCAAAGTCGAAACGAGATAGGTCCTGGGGGAGCAGAGAGGGAAGGACCAAGCGGGGGCGGGAGTCTCCTCCACGGCTGCTAGCCTCGCTGCTTTCCCGTGACGTTTCATCCCAGTCAAACTCAGAGCTAGCTCTCCCACCACTCAGTCGGAGGTCAGACGGCGTCAGGGTCCCTGTGCTGCTGGCTCCACCCCGTTCCCGGGTGCCTCCACTGGCTTCCATCTCCTTGGTCCTCATTGAGAGGTGTCTTGAGCAGTATCCTCGGCGCTGAGACTCTTTAGAGCAGCCCTCCCGGGAGCACAGCCTCCTCCACTGCTTACCATTGAACTTCTTACGGATGCCTGTTGGCGTGCACACCACATCTCCCTTCTTGTACTTTTGCTGGGCAGCGGTCAGTGGGGTGCGGGAACGCGAGGAGGAGGAGGAGGTCGAACCTGATCCGGATCCACCGCCACCACCTGCTCCTCCACTTGAAGAACCTCCTCCTGAGACCTTCTCTACTCTGGAGGAGGATGCCGTGGAAGAGGAGATGGGAGGGAGAGGAGGGAGCTGGGGGGTGGTAATGACAGCACCAGCTGCGGCAGCTGCTGCGGTTGCTGGGTCAAGGCCTAACAGGACAGGTGAAGGAGGGGGGTGGGGGTTCAAGGTCAGGTGCGCAGGGGGGATCCCGATGCCCCGCACAACAGACAGGTGGGGATTGAGGTAGCCAGGCGGGGGCTTAGAGACGATGTGGCGGTGTTGGGGAACTGGCATTGGTTTGACCCCAGGTATGATCGCCCCCATTGGGATCATGTTAAAGTGGGACACCTCCATGTCTTCTTCAGGGGTGAGTGGCATGTATGGGTGGTGTTGCTGCTGTTGTTGCTGCTGCATTGCACTGTTCTCCCTTTCTCGCTCTCTTTCCCTCTCTCTATCCTGTTTTCTCTGGAGGTCCCTCTCCCTCTCCAAGTCTTTCTCAATTTCCCACTCTCGGCCAGGAACAAGGCTGAGGACTGACACTGGGGTTACTGGGGAGGTAATGTTGTGGCCTGATGTGGAGGAAACAGGGACCATGCCTGGGTAAGGCATTCCTCTCCCCAACACTGACCCCACGCCGGGTGTCATCCCCCGGCTCAAAAGACACACCTCCTGCTCCACGTCTATCTCCTCCCTGTCCTCCCGCTCCCTTTCCTTGTCTCTGACCCCCTCCTCTCCCTCTCGTCCTCCTCCAGATGGCAGATCTAGGTCCCAAGGTGGCACCAGAAGGCGGAGTGTTTGTCGGGAGACCCACACTGCCTGGGTAGCAGCAGCTGTCCCTCTGCCATCCTCTTCCTCATCCACAGAGAGAGATCTTTCCTCAGACAGCAGGACACGGTAGCGGTTGGCCACTGCAGGGTGTGTGTCCACCTGGGTCACCACACCCTCTCGGTACCACTGCCACTGGCCCTCGCTGCCCTCCTCATTGCCAAATGGTACGCAGACACGGGTGCCAATAGGTATTGGATGGACACCAGGCGGCGGAGCATCTAGGATAATGTCCACCACCCCTGGGGGGCTGTCATGTCGATACGGATAACGGCACAGTGTCTTCTCCCCATTCAGTTGCACCTCCAGGCTTCCAAATTCACCGCTGACCTTGCGGACCACCCCAGCCCGGAACACCAAGTCTGAACACCCCGCTTCATCCCTTTCGCCTCCTCCTTCCTCGTCACTTCTTCTCCTGGGCTGGCGGGCAAGGACACGCTGATTCTTCAGCCCTTTGGCCAGGGCATCAGACAGTGCATCAGGGAGAGTGGGTGGTGCGTGTGTAGACATCTGTGTGAGGGTGTGTGTGTCGACTACCTCCAGGTCAGCTGAGTGCTCGCTGGCTGTGTCTGTTGAGGAGCAGCGGGGCAGGGGGCTGGGCGACACTCGCTCTGGATCTCTCACCCCTTCACCTCTTCCAGGCCTTTCCCTTTCCCCTCCAAGCGTCAGGGTAGGGGGTCCTGGGGAGCCGTCTTGAGGCCCATCCCTGCCAGTGGTCCTGCTGTGGAAGTCGTCCATCAGGCTCCGACTCTGACTGTTGCCATCAGGGTGCGAGACACAGATGTCACTTCCTGAACCCGTTGACCCGTGGTTGATGACCCCACCACTAAGAGGAAGAGGAGGGGGCGTGCTTGAGGAAGGGTTGCTATGGTTACCAGTAGTAGACGAGCAGTGTTCAGAGGTGTACTTCTTCTTGGGAACGCGGGCCTTGAAGGTGGCTGTTTTCCGGCTCGAAGCGGGGTTTGGGCTGTTGTTGGCGCTTGGTGTACTACTGTTACTACAACTGCTACCACTACTGTCGCTGTGGCTGCTGCCGCTCACAGCTGACCTCCCTGATCTATCATCCGAGGATGTCGAAAATTTTCCAGAATCCATCACAAGCGATACTGTCGTCTCTGACAGCCCTTCTCTGTGAAGGCCCTCCCCTTCTGAAGTGTCCCGTGCTCTGGTTGGGTCTGCCTGGGAGGACTCTGAGTGTGAATTAGAAGAAAAAGAAGAGGAGGGTGTTCGATTTTGTGGGGATCTGCTTCTGTCTCTGTTCTCATCTGAGTCTCTCTTCTCCCCTCCTTCTGGGGCATCCCCCGCTCCGCGACGCTTCCCCCCTTTGGCCCGAGTAGAGGGAGGAGAGCGCCGGCCCTGCTTTTTTATCGGCTTCATCTTTTCATCTAGCTTGCCTTTTCTCCAAACAAGTCTTTTTATTTATTTATCCCAGAGATTCTCTTTGGCGTTCCTCTCTTGCTCTGCCTAGTTTTTCTTCTTCCCCCTCCTGTCTATTCTCTCTATTTTCCTCCTCTGCTGGGGCCTCTCTCTCTCATCCTGTCTCTACTTTCGTTGCGCGACTTCGGCACTTGCCCACCTTATTCCAGAAACTCTGAAAGAAAGGGAACAGGGAATGTGGGTTACTCATGTGGCAAACACATTCAGACATCCACAAAGCCTATTCACAATGCAAGATAGCTACTAACTGCATGGCTTTGAGAGGAAAAGTGACTGATTGAATCAAAATCAAACATCTATGAGAACATGAAAGTGACATCAAAGTAATTTAAAATAAAAGCACGGCAAAGGGGGACTTTGTGATCACAGGCGTCATAAAAAATAAGAGTAATAAGCAGTTAAACATTAATTTTAAGAAATGTATTCCCTGCTAAATGATGCACCACCGTACTACAGTAGTAAAGAATATGACTCATCTACAAATTCATTACACATTAATTCATTACATAACAGGTTCTACTCACATTACACAAGGCCTGCATCCATACCAGGTACATATTGAAAACAGGAGGCCATATTGTAGGGTAAACACAATTTTGACTTACAACACAGTATGGAAATAGTGAGAAGCTATTTGCCCAGACAAGCCTTTCTGCATGCACTCCTCTCACACACACTCACACACACACACACACACACTACTTCTTGAACAGGGCAGTAGAGGCGGGGGAATTCCTTCTTCGCTCGCATACTGAAACCCTCCCTTTCTCTCTCTCTCTCTCTCTCTCTCTGTGGCGACCTTTATCTATGTATTTCAAAGCAGAGTCAATCCGCCCCTACAAACTCCATTTCCTGTGGAAGACCATTACCTAACTTCCCGTTACTTTATTCCTCCCTCTCTCTCTCTTTGCTACTATTACACTTTCATTCTTATCCCCTGCCTGCATTCTCCCTCTAATATTGATTTCTACCTCTCATCTCTCACTTTCTTTCCTCTCCTTCCACTTAGGCTCAATCCTCATTTTGGGCTGCAGTCATCCAGAAAAGCAGAGTTGTTCCGAATAATTGTTATTCCACACCAGAGCCATTCAGTATCGCTCTTATCCATGCCAGAGTCATTCAGAATATCTCCTATTCCACACCGGACTCATTCACAGTTCTGCCTCCATTTAGAAAGTAAAACAGATTGATTTTGCTGACTTGTTGAACGGGGGACTGTTGTCATTTAACTGGTTTGTTTGCTGTGTGGGAGATACGCGCGGGACTTGCCTCAGGTCCTAGCTGCTGTGTGCTCTGCATCATTTCTTCCAATACAAGAGTCTCCACACGGCTCCACAAGTACCAGAAAGATGTTAACAAGTGTAGAAGAGGGAGAATCAAAACACCCCCTATATACTCTGTCATCTTTTTGAAATTTCTCACTCCAACTGTGATATTCACTGTCAAAATGTTCTGGATTGATGTCTATCAACCACCACTCGGCATGTCTACTTGTCAGTGACTGTCTGTTAACTTACATGTCTGCCTGTCTGTCCTTGTTTCTACATCCATCCTCCCACCAGTCTCTTTCTCTCTGTCTGCCTGTCTCTTTTCCCTTTTGCTGCCTTCCTGTTTGTCTGTGAAGGCTCGCATTCATTCAGGTCCTTTTAATATCTGCCACATCATATCGGCTAGAGAGAAATCCATTTTCAGAGATGAGTGCCGCCTGTCTCAAGGCCACACACACAGCAAACATCTATGCGATGATAGTTGATAGTGCACGCACAGAGCTAGAAAGCTCACAGCCATCACTGTTCTCTATGTAAATCCCTATTTAGGACAGACAGCCGTAGAGCAGCCACCATAAAATAATTTGGCAGCCCGCCTTACTTGGTCACGATAGAGGTATGCTACGTGTGTTTACTCAGTAGTGCACTGTGTACAACAGCTGGTGTCAGAGTCATGGGCCCAATGGTAACAGCTTAAAGACAAACTGACGCAACTCACGTGTCCCTCCGTGAAATATGGAGCAAGGAAGCCCATATGGGAACTATAGTAGGCCTGTGTCTCAGGTATACACAAAGTGCGGGGTGACAGGTTCAAGTGTGCTTTATTTGCAGAACAGCGTTTACCGTGATGTATAGGTTGACATGAATAAATAGTAAACATGACTGTAGGCAGCATCGAGCTGATGCAAGTCATATGACAAAAACATGAACGGCCGCCTTTCTGGATGCATAACACGATGCATACGTTTAATTAGCAATTGAGTGATTGTCCAAGTTTAGGTCATGGGTGAATCACTTTTTCCAAACACAACTGGGCTAAAATAAACTCATAACAGCTTAAGTAAAATGCGGCCGATTACTAATTTAAAAGTGAGTTAACTTGATAATGAGTGTTCTAGATACATATAGGCCTCGTGCATATATAACTGCATATGCCTTCCATAATATTTTGCCAACCTTGACATAAATTCACTATAATTCATTTCACCTGGGCATACAGCGTCCTGTAGTGAACTCAGACAGACCTTTCAGTCCACTGTGGTACGTTTTAACCTCCCGTGGTGTTGCTAAACCATTTTTAATGTTATATTTCTAGCCCACATCAAACTGCATTATATTTAAAAGTTTTGACATTACAAAAGTGTACAACAGGATTACTACAGTGCTTCATAAACGACAGGGTGTATAAATATGTTGACATAATCATATTCCAGAGTAGATAACAGCAGTTAACTTTATCCAGACAAGGCCCAAAGCACAAAATGCAAACTACAGGAGGTGATGTCGTCACCCCTGGTTTAGCTGGATAGTACCGTGTATGTGTCAAGCCCTCGTAGTACCGCGATTACTACCAGTTTTACTCCACAACACAGCAGGCCGTGGCGTGCAGCGACCAGGCCTCAACTACACACAAGGCCGCTTGGAAATCCTCTACTCACTGTCACCGGGAAATAGCCGGTTTAACGGGCATATTGACCCTTAATACCATGTAATACGGCCCATTTTCCCGGTGCTGCATGACAGTATGAAATGTCCCAAGCAGATGAACACGTTAACTTTGTCAATCCACTCCACAGTCACACACAACACAACGACAAACAGCGGGCAAAGTCGGTTGTTCGGCCCATCCGAAAGTGACAGTCGTCTGAAAATACAGCTAAAGCTTCCCGGATAACTTTGTATTGACCCTCGTCGTCATTTGCGTTATTGCAGCCGCGATACAAGAGGGAGAAAGTGTCAATATGTGGCCACAAACTAGTCCAAGGAGAAGGCCCTCGAGCCCCCTAAAAAAACACACACATTAATTCAAACAGCCACGTTGATTCATGAAAAAGAGGAAGAAAATATGTCAGTGCAAGAGAGAGGAGGAGGAATGACAAGCGAGGAGTTCTCGAGGTTTGATACAACGCACGAAGAAATAACAGTTGTTCTAGGAAGTCCGACGGCAGTTATGGCGTTGAATTTATTTCTAGTGGAAAAGTTTCAAGCTCACTATGTCTAACCGCACCGCTCCCTTTTTTTTCACAGAAGACACCCAATCCGCCCTCTACTCCTCTCCGTAGGCCACCCAGATATCGGAAAATACGCTGATCGGCTCAACTGCTAATACTGTTTATGGCCACAGTAAACATGAACAACGTTAGCAGCTCGGCAAAAGCACAACAAGCCCCACTGCAGTGCTGCAGGAGAAAGATTTGTGGGCAGCTTATACTCACCAGAGCTAATATAGTACCCCAGTGTGATTCTCTGTTGAGTCCGCCGGGTAAAATAGGGCAGGGTGGCCGGTCGTCCGCAGCTGCCAATTAGCGGCCGTTCATGTTTCTCCGGCAAAGCAACTTAAAAGGAGGAAAAACTACTGCCCTGTACATTCTACACTACAGTCGCAAAATGGTGAATGAAGCCCCAAAGCCTTGACAACCAGCCCGTGCGGCCAATCGCGGAGCACGAACGCGTACAGTAGCCAATAGGATCCCGCGGAAGGGGAGCGGGGGCGGAGCCACACGTCAAAGTAAATTTGACGGACGGCGCGCCGCGGCCAATCACAGTGTGGGAAAACACAGAACAGCTGTTGGGAGAGCGAGGCTGCGGTGGCCAATAGGGCTCCTCTGTGGGCATGTCTGTGACTTATACAGGCACGCAGGACAGGAATGAAATCTTCCTCTCTTTGTCTTTCTTTCTTTCTTTCTTTCTTCTTCTTCTCATCCCGTCTTCATTTGTCTACAAACATGCGCAGACAGAGCGGAGCCTGTCTGTCTTTTTAGAGACGGGTTCTAGTCAGTAGACACAAAAACTGACATGACATTAGAACATTTATTATAGATCAATGTGTCACGTCCCAAGCGGTCACATTTATTATAACCTCAACTCAGACTTATAAAGCAGCTTTAACAAGCCTCGTTAACTCTCTGTGTGCTGTCTGTTTATCTGGATGCATTCCCTGTGCTGTGCAGTGTCTCCACTATGATCCATGTGAGCCACAGGTTGACTGTAGTTTCAGAGGAACCACAAAGAACACCAACTCCCAAATTCTCAGGCTTTCTCCCTCTCCATCCCTCTCGCAAAACTCACTCACTCTCTCTCCCTCCCAGCTAATCAGAGGGGCTCTAAACCGCACAGCATCCCTTAGTCCCGCCTCCTCAGCCAATCAGGACAGAAGCTGGAGGCCGTGCGTCACCAGAGCAGCGTGTGATTGGCTGAGAGGCCCAGGGTCTGCAGGCCAATGACCGAGTGCTGTGGTGAGGTCATTATGCTTGTTGCCATCAGCTTGGCCAAACAGGAAGAGTGAAACCCCAGTGAGTAAGTTGGTCCAAACGTGGGATTATGGTTCCTAAGCGAGTGACCCATATACACTGTGGGCCTCCCCACACACACACACACACACACACACACACACACACACACAGTGTGTACGCAGGGAGGTGTGCATGTGTACGAGCAGGTACAGGCTGTAATACACTAAAGACTACAAGACAACATGCAAACAGACAAAAGAAAATACAGTTAAACACGCTTGAGTGCACACACGCAGACACACTTACACACAGATATGTGCCTGTGCAATACACACACAAGCAACACAGTGGCATCCCGCTGTGATTTCATAAGACACTAATGGTGTGTGGATTGCTGTGTAGCAGTGCGATGCGCTGTTTCTATAGCTTACAGGCACAGATGGCGAGTTTGGTCAATGATGATACAGAGCTGGCTGGTTGCGGCATTGCAGTCTGCCTGGTACACACACATACACACATACACACATACACACACACACACACACACACGCACAGAGGCGAGCGGGTACACTTACCACAGTTACACACAACTGGGCGCAGGCATACAAGCAAGCGCATACACACACATAGCAGGCGCAGTGGAGTCAGAACATGCCTGGGCGTTACATAAGCTGTACGTGTACCAGAGCACGCACACACACACATACACATACAAACACACACACACACACACACACACACACACACACACACACACACACACACACACACACACACACACAGCGCCTAGCCCTGTGCAAGCAAACACACATATACACACTTTTGTGTATATTGTGCAGACTATATAGACTCTCTGAGCATGCAAACATACAGTCGTGCACTGTTGCACATACAACAAAGTACATCACAGGTCTATTATTAGTAGTTACTTTGCACACACACACACACACACACACACACACACGTACACAAGCTCAGCATTTATCTATTTACTGTACACATTTCATGGTCTTAACATGTACAACTTGTGACTCATAAATCAGTGAAAATGCACCACAAACGCAGACACACACACACACACGTAAGTGCAAAGTGAGTGGGATCTCCAGACATCCTTCCACACCCCTGATAGTGAAGCACTGCAGTCTCCGTCTCTCTTTAACTGACTGCTCATTCACCGTAGACGAGTGTGTATTCAGAAATGTAGGGCGAGTACAACGAGCACGCAACTTTGAGGGGCGGCTGGTTTCGTAAGGCACCGTCGAGAGACATTAGAGGAAGGAGGAGACCCGAGATTTAAGCCTCAGAAAAAGGCTTTAGAGTGAGACTGGAAATGAAAGTGCGAAGGAGACTTTAGCGGTGAAAGGTAGAAGTGAGACGGACAGGGAAGAAAATTATGAAAGACAGGCTGTTGCACTAAGAGGAAGAAAGACAAAGAGGCAGACGTGAAACACGCAAGCGACAGAAACAGAGAGAAATGGCCAGAGAGGTAAACTGAGAGCGACTCTTTGCCGCAGAAGTCGAGCCGTTTGTGAATGAGTGCCATAAATCCGGCTGGTATTAGCACCTCTGAGCACTTTCTAAGAATGAGGCGGAGAGCAGCGGCTAAGCTCTCCCAATCCCAGTCACTTTACACTAAATGCATTACGGCCACTTAACTGCTAAACAGCTCCAGGGACCCTGCACTGTACCTGACCCAACACTCTAACACTCTCGTATTCAAGTGTGTGTGTGTGTGTGTGTGTGTGTGTGTGTGTGTGTGTGTGTGTTTAAAAAAAAAAAAAAAAAGGACAAATCCAGAGTGTGAGAGAGATGGACCAGATGAGTCCAACTCTACTCTTCTCCACCCCGGCCAATATTTTGAGGTTGAGTAGATGTACAGTAGATTTAACAGCCTGCACCTGCTGTGAATAATGAAATCTGAGATGAGTGTGCAGTCACTCACAGCCACTGCCTGTGTAATTATCTGAGTCATTTAGTCAAAATTTAAATATCTTTCTGGTGTTAAGATGAATAGGTTGTATCCCAAATGCATTTTTATACAAATACTGTACTATTAGTATCAGTAGCTATATTCACAGTAATGAGAGAGGGCATGATCTGACTGATATCTGCATTATCCTGCAGCTTTACTTTCACACCTTCACACGTGTAGAAATACTCTGTTACAGAATTCTGCTTTCAGTTTTAGTTTAGTAAAAGTACAGCAAGGAGTACACATCCAGCTGATACAGAGCAACATTATTAATTATAAAAATATTTATTATAGCTGCTTTAAAGTACCAAAGGTAAAAGTACTCATTATGTAGAACAGACTCCTTTAGAGGATGATAGTTTTATAAAATGAGCTATCACATTATTGTATTATCATTATTATTATTATTGAGCAGCATTTTAGTGTTGTATCTGGTCATGGTGGAGCTAATTTTAAGCTGAATTAATAAATCATTTAATAAATAATAAAGTACAAAACAGCATAAAATGGAAATACTCAAGTATAACTAGCTCAAAATTGTACTGTACTTGACTAAATGTACTTCGTTACTTTCCATCACAGCAGACGAGTAAATGGACTTTGATGTTTTGAGTTGAAATTGTTTTGTCAAGAATGAACTTTCAAGCTCAAATTCATGCATGTAAATTGATGCAAACATGTTTTCTCAGCGATAGAATAGATTGTTTTTGGTTTCTTGTCGTTGTTCTTTTCATGTCTTTTGACACAACAGAGACAGGAGTCCATTTTCTGCTCCTCACTCTTAGTTACATGTTGCATTGAGATGTCTTCCAACAAAGTGAGAAATTGGGCACTTTTAGTATGGACGCTGGCATTTTATTGGTTTACTTAATTTAGTCATTTTCCAGTGAGGAGATCCAGTACAACACACAGAAAACATTTTTAGAAATGATATTTGGTTTGAAATAGAGGATGTGTATGCTTGCCTCTCTTCCATCACGGATAACTGTAACTACTGGTAACCATTTAAAAAAAACAAATGCCCACTTCCCACTGTGACTTGCTTGCAAATCAAGTTATAACAAGACACCAAGTTCATTACGTCAGTTTGTATATTGAAATTTGAATTTCTTTGCACACATCAACCGTTTATTCCACCATGACTGAGAAATAGATCCAAACATTCTGTGAGGCCCCGAGGAGGAGTTTAAAAAAATGTAAATTTTATGTTTGTACTTATTTAGCTGAATGTTGAACTTCCCGACCTGCTGCACATCATCAGATGGCTGCAGGAAGACAGAAACATGTTGTTCTTGATCCCATGTGACACCGTTTCTTTAGCTTTGCTTTCAGTTAGAACGTTTAAAGGCCATTATTTAATTTTAATCTAAAATGTATTTCATTGTTTTATGGTTTTTAAATGTTTTTATTGCCTTTCTATCTATTCCATCTTTTATTATCATTTATCTGTTTTACTGGTTTTATTATTTCACTTCATCATTGGTATTTTTTGCCTGCATTAGTCTTAAACCGTCTTACTGTTTATATTTGTACTGTTTTTCTTTTACTTAGAATTGCACTAACCTGTATGAAAGGTGCTATACAAATAAAATTGGACTGATTATCAATTCAAATAACGAACATGTAATCCTGTGACATCACCCTCGTCAGAAGTGAACCAAACGACTTTCTAATAAAGACGTGAATCAGCTGTGCCCACTCATGACAGAGCGGATAGATTAGTTAGACATGGTGGGATATCAAACAGTGTTTCTTTTAAAAGAGTGCCGCCAAAGTTTGTGTGGAAAAATGGTGGTGACACCCTTTCATTCACTTTGGATGGTCCAGTTTTATTCACTTCTACTATCTGCTGCAGTGACATCCATTGCCCAGTAGATGACGCTGTTTCCCCTGTGACCAAAATGCACTGACCTATAAGAGAGTGACCTTGGATGTTATGTGATATTGAAATAAGAAAGTATAACTGATATATTTGGTGTATGTTTGTCAGCTTCACAGACAGATAAGTATGGACCTTCAAACTTTTGTTGATGTTCAGTTGATATTTTATATTTGCAGCCAATTTGCACTTCATTAGTAAGTGGAGTTAAGTTAAGGGAGGTTTTATAATAAAGATAAAGACATATATTCCCTAGAATCCCTTAAATCATAATGTGAATTCTATTAAAGTCTGAGGTTTTCTTGTTGGCTGAGAAGTACACGAGAGACCATTATGTTATTTTGAGTCTTGGATTTGATTTTGAAATTGATTGTTGACCAGTCCACCCCTAACCACTATTATAGGTAGCCTCATTGCTTGTGATGATGGGTTATTGAAAAAAACGTTGATCCCTCTAGGTATCCTACGAAAGCTCTCAGGGGGTCCAGACCCTCAGGTTGAGAACTGTCGGATGAGAACATATTGATGAGGCAGCAGGTTCGAGCAGCAGCCAGTGGACGCTCTCTTCTCGTGACTCCCACAGATAATGAATCCTTATTACTGAGGAGGCTGCTCTGCCGGCTCAGTGAGCCGCGAGGACAATCTGCCTCCAGAAATACACTCACGACTGCTGCTGCACAGGTACTCACCTGTCAGCATGTAATCCTCCACACACACCGACTGACTGACTACCTGCTCAACTCAACCAGTCTTCACTCAGCTCTGTTTTAATTAAACTTATACATTAAACTTATTTTTTCTATACTTTACTGTCAATAATTTTACTGGGTTCATAACTTCCAATTCATCATGTTTTAACAGAAGGTGAAATAGTGTGTGACTCTCATCATTGAAAGAAAGTAACTGTAATACAGTAGAACAAGGAAAGTAAAAGAAAGTGAAAAATAAATGAATTAACATGAATACATCAGGAAGGAGAGATATATAACTTATTAGACTTAGATTTATTATAAATGAGATGTATTTACTTTAGTTCCCATATTTAATTATGGATACTAGTGAGGGGAACCTTTATATTTCATATTACATAGGTGCTGTTACAGTGGTACAGATGGGTTTTTTTCAGACCAAAAAATAATATATCTTTTAAATAAACAATTACACGCTATTTATTGTATCTAATTTTGTCTCAAAATTGATCAGAAGTAGTGGATATTTTTGTCTTTCAAAATTATGTGAATTAATTTTTATTTTTTAATAACATATTGTTATAATAATGTCCACATGTATAGCCTTATGTGTTGATTTTAATTTATATAAAATGAATATCCAATTCAATTTATGGTTTAGTTGGTTTAGTTTAGCTTAGTTGTGAGTTAATATAATGGAGAGACTTTTGTTTTTAACCAAATTACATGGAGGCTAATCTATGAGCCTATAACTCACACTCATATACACAAACACATAAACTCAGTTTTTCAGTCAGAAGGTATTTAAGTATATAACTCATATAATAAGAAATGAATCATGTGTCTCACCATGTTTTAAATGTTGGAGGTCCAGGGCTTTTACTGTGACCTGTTGGTGAAAGTGAAGGCGGAGTCCCAGCAGGAGCCCGGCAACAATGCATGATAATTAGCCTTCTGTTGTGATCTGGTTTCTGTCTCGGGCTCTGTGGACTGTGACCTCTGACCTCGTCCCACAGCCAGACAACAGTCCCTCTCTGCTGGAGGCCAAACAGCCCGTCAATCAGCCTCCTTTTAATACGGCCCGTCCCCTGTTAAGATCAGCAGCCGATGAATGCTTCAAAACAGATTGCAGGGGAGGGGGGAGAGACAGGGAGATGGAGGGGAGGATGAGAGCTGATTGTTAGAGAGATGAAACAAATACTGAAATGATTAACAGGATTTTAAAAATAAGAAAACAAAGAGACTAAAAGGAAAAGAGGAAAGTATAGAAAATTAGGTGTAGGTACAGAGAGAGGTGGTGTTGCCGTCAGTCACGGGTTAAATAGCTGCTACATGAATACCATTTAGCACAACAATCTACCCCAGAAAAGTAACTGAAATCAATTTTGTATGTCACTCTATGTTAACATCTTGCTTTCAGAAAGTCAGACTTAACACTACCTGCCTCAAGATGCAACGTCAAACAAAGTAAAACCAATTTAAAACTGCCCAATAAAGTAGGCCAATATAACAGGTATTAGTTTTGTGTTACTCAAGTTAAAGGAATAGTTCAATGATTGGAAAAAAGCAGAGTTAGATGAGAAGATTGATACCACTCTTATGTTTGCATGGTAAACAACGTTACACCCAGCAATCAGTCAGCTTAGCTTAGCACAAAGACTGGAAATGGGGGGAAACGGCTAGCCTAGCTCTGTCCAATGGTAACAAAATCTGTCTACCAGTACTTGTAAAGCTCACTAATTCACACATTATATTTAGATTGTTTAATCAGTACAAAAACTACAAAATATAGCGTTTAAACGGGGGTTAGCATAAATGCTAGGAGTAGTAACTTCCTGGAGTCTCAGTTTGGTTGCCTGGCAACCACTCAATTGGTTCTTGTACAGATTAATCAAACAAAATATAACATTACAACATTAGTGAGCTTTAGAGGTGATCGTAGGCTGATTTTGTCAGTCACAGCCAAGCTAGCTGTTTCTCCTTGTTTCCAAGCTAAGCTAGGCTAACTGCCTGCTTCATATTTAGCATATAGACACGATTATTCAACCAAATTCAGCACTGAAGAATGGACTTTTTGTGTGCAGTGAAGTATATAGTTTGTAAAGAAATATCAAAAAGCAGTGTTAGTTTCCCCCCAATATATCTTGACCTGCCAAACTCTGGTAGGTATGGTAATTAACATTAAACAGCTAAAGTGCACACTGAAATGGTTAAAGGAGTATTCAAATACTGTTGTATTTCCATCCATTACCTTCCATAATGGAGACCTTTTCCTCAGTACAAGTTTCCAGACGGGACACATCAGTCTAGACATAAATGTGTGTTTACATTTTTGTGTAAACAAACTTCAGGCAAACACTCAATTACCAAGCCATTAAAGTTTCACATGCCATCCCGCCATTCCCTGACAAGTCTCGCGAGAGTTTGCAGTGGCAGGAAAAAAAGGGGGGTCCCGGGCTGAACGTGTATTACTAGAAACTGACAGCAGAGGGAGCCAGAGTTTCGGTGAGAAACCAGGAGAGGAATCAACTGGAGGCTGTTGCTCCTGCAGTCTTTAAAGGTTGTTTAAACAGCTCCTCGTGTTGTGTTTGTTTTAATGTCCTTCATATTCAAACATTAAGACGTCTTGTTTAAGTTCTTATGTTGGACAAGGTCCAACATCTGTCCATGTGACATACAGAGGCATGAGCAAGATTTGGGTCTCACATCTAAACCGGCAGCCTAAGACCCCTCTGAGGAGAATTTGTGGGAAAATAACGGAAATACATACATACCTTTAAAGTGGAGAAATGTCTAGAGGCTGTTTCAGAGGCTTTCCATACAACAAACTGTGAACTTGTGATGTTTTGGCTGGGGCTGGCAGCTGTTTTCAGAATAGAATAATCATTTTAGTCAACTTAAACCAAGAATTCAGTGGTCCCAACCTCTATAACGTGATGATTTGCTAGTTTTCTTCTCCTTCTGTGATTGTAAACTGAATGTCTTTCTGCTGATTGGATATAACAATCTATTTGAAGACATCATCTTGCCTTCTGGGAAGTTGTGACGGGAATTCTTCACTACTTTCTGACATTTTATCGACCAAATGATTAGTAGACTAATCAAGCAAATATTTGGCTTTTTTATTGCTATGAAAATAATCTTTAATTGCAGCCATAGTTTGGCTACATAACAAAATAAAAGACATCATCATTATCGGGAATTTTGGTAAAAGAAAATCAAAATACTAGCCTTAAAAAAACAAACCCTAGAGCACAAATTCTGACCTCCTAATCAAACCAAAACAAGGACCACAGAGCAACCGGCACCCAGAACTTGTGAGGGGGCACAAACATGAGTCTGATTCAAATCATGAGATGAAGCAGAAGATAAACCCACATCGTGTATGGAAGAGATTTGCCAGTCTGGTGAGTAATTAAAACTTCCATGTCGGCAGAAGTAAAAACATGAGGTGGGTGGATCACTGAGGTGTCATCTGGGACACAATGAGCATCACAACTCTTTAAGTGTTTTTTCGGGGCAATCATGACGATATAAGAACTGAAGCATATCTATCCCGCTGCTGTACAGCTCAACGCTTAAAACTGTGGTATAAAATGATAAAAAAAAAATAAAACTGATGAAAATGAACACATGGGTCCATTTTTACATCAGACACTATATCTAATACACTAACCCTTTAGCTAAAGTACTATAGAAAACATTCCTCTTATCTGAATGTGCACACAAGAAAAGGCAGAAATAACTTCATAATGACGGCTTGTTATGTTTAACAAAGACCAACCATCAGTTCCAAACACTTCTGCACCTGAATAGAAAGTCACAGGACTGCCTCTCACTCGAAGGTTGACACCAACATCTCTCCTTCCTCCTGACTTATTTCCATTGTCATAACCAAATCCCTTCCATCAAGGCCTTTTTGTTGCAGCTGTCTCCCAGACGGAGACCAAAAAAAAAAAAGGAAAAATCCATCACAGGCCTATTGTGAGCAGAAGTGAGACTGCTTATCCCTGGATGGCTTTTCTTTCATAAAATGTGCCAGGACTTTGACAAGTACAAAGTACTTGACTTGCTGTTGACATGACTTGAGTCATGAAGCATTCAGAGAGAGCGAGGCGGTCTGGCACGACGAGGCTGCAGGTTGTTGAATACAAAACCACCAGCATGAAAGAACTGAGATCTGACTCAGTAATACACGTTGGCGCGAGTGTGTGCGAGTGTGTGTAAAACAACTGATAACTAAACACAAACTCTCCTCTGGGTGACTGATTAAGGCGGCAACTAATGATTATTTTCATTTGCGATGAATCTGTTGCATTACTTTTTCCGTAAATAAATCACAATTTCCTGAAGCTCAAGGTGTCAACTTGAAATTGCTTGTTAGCCCAACCAACAGACCAAAACCCCAAAATATTCAGTTTACTGACATATAACATAGAGAAGAGGCAAAACTTCACAATTAGGCTGGAAAAAGGGAGTATTTGGCATTTTTTGCCTAAAATAAAATGTAAACAATTAATGAATTATCAAAAAAAGACAATTGGATTAGATAAATCGTTTCAGCTCTATGTCTAATAATTCTATATATGTTGGAGTACAATTTAATGTCTTCTTGAGTCAGTACAAACCACCTTAAAACTCCAAAAGTAGGGAAAATGATTCACATCGTTATTCTTGATTTGCAAAACGTTTCTCAGATGAAGCCTGAAGGAATGAAGGAAGTGTATAAATGAAAGAAAGACACAGAAACTGACTTCCATTTTCACCTTTTTTTAATGAACCCTGATTATTGTTTAATTACAAATGAAGATGAACAGATAGAAGAGAAACAGAAGTACAGGTGGTTCCCTCCATCATAAAAACTAAAGTCTCCGCCTCCCCTCTGTAGTGACAGCTCACCGTCGAGGTGGGACACGAGGGGAGAGACGGAGGCGACCAGAGAGAGGACAGGGGGACGCATTTCAAATAATACAATGGTTAAACAGTACAAAGCTCTTTTTTCTTACAGAATCCTCCAAAACGGAAAAAAATATATATACACATCAAAAAAAAAATGAAAACAATTGTTTCTTCCCCTGCTGTATATCATGTGGGGACTATGTGACCCTCCTCTTGTCCATGTAACGTGGTTATAAAATCAGTGTGAGTTAAAAAAAAAAGAAAGAAAGAAAAGACTGCACTGAAGCTAACTAGCTGAAGTTTGTGGGAAAGAGTGTAAACTGGAACAAAAACTCACGGAAAACCAGGAATTCATGGAGAAGAGGCCGGGCCATTGCAAGAGGGTACAAAAGAATCAAAAATAGTCATGTTAATAATATAATAATTACAAGAGTAACAGTAATATGTCTGAAAAAATACAGAAGAAAATGATAAGAACAACGTCGATGAACTCGAGGGGTGAAAATATCAACCCGCCGGGGGAAACAGTTTTGCTCTTGTGTTGTGTTTTTGAAGCCACGACAGGTAAGGCAGCACAGGTGTAACAGTTCAGGTACAGCTCAAACAGGTGTTTCTATTTTTCTTTACCAGACACTTTTAAACTGCAACATCTGTCCTTAAAGTTCCCTAAAATGTTTTTTGCTGGCCCTTTGTTTATAATGAGGAATGCTGATGACGTTAACAAGCCGATTAGGAGGACGGATGGAAGAGGTTTTTCTTGTGCCCGGTGAAGATACACATGAGACTGGAGCTGGTTGAACAATCTGGACAAGAAAACTGGGACTAAATAACCCGGGCCAAGACGGTGAATCTGTCTTTTCTAAACTGTGTTTAATAGTTCTGTGTGAATGTGTGTAGAGGGCATAACCATAGGAACCACACCACCACAGTCTCACACACACACACACAAGTGCACGTACACACCGAGCAGAATGAGCGAGTCAGATTATGGGAAGTCCCTCTCTCTCCACTCTGCTCTGAGGTTTTCTGATGCCATTTCCTCTGTATGTGTGTGGGTGTGTGTGTAAAAATGTGTGTGTAGTTGCTATGGTTTGCCGTCTACTCCAGAGAGACTGTGGGGGCGTCTGATGTCACGTGTGATGTCATGTTTCCCTTTATTCTAGCCACAGTAAAGCCTTACTCTAACCAGGACAGTGTGTGTGTGTGTGTGTGTGTGTGTGTGTGTGTGTGTGTGTGTGTGTGTGTGTGTGTGTGTGTGTGTGTGTATATATATGGGCAGGGTTCAGACCAGCCCATACACACTCGGTTCACACAAAGCCGCTCGAGTCCACAGTCCACGCTCAAACCAAAGTCCAGCTGCCGCGCTCCTGCTGGTTTTTGCGAGGTGACGCAGAGCTGAAAAACCTGCTGCGTGTCTGTGTCGTCCAATCAGAATCAGTCTGCTCTGAACACCGTTACCAGCTCCCCGTTACAACCTGCGCCTCCACGGTTTTTAAGCAGATCGGGGTCAAACTGTTGCAGCTGCAGGCGGGTGGGGTTTACGGCACGGGACGACGTGAGGAGAGCCACAGTGTAAGAAAAGATTTACCTTTTTGTGGCTGAGCTCGACTGTCCTGAGGTGGTAAACCCCGCCTGGCTGCTCCTCCAGGGACGTTAACACAAACATGCCCACTAACAAGGTAAGTATGATCTGACCCAGGTCTGGTTAAAAGTTTCTGCTCACTCATTTATCCTCGTCCCGTCACACCCTCCTTCCCCTGAATACACAATAACTGGTTTCTTTTTAAATTTTTACAATATAAATATAAAACTCTGACACTGGTGGCCTTTGTCACTGCAGCTCAACGGTCAAGAGAAGGCAAGGGTGAGAAGGCAAAGGCTGAATTATACTGGTAATAATATGCCTATTAGAATATATACATATCTTTACCATTAAAAATAGTAGGATGTTCCTGATTTGTATCAAATGACCATATTGAAATATAATATTTGAATTCAATATATATATTTGAATAAAATATATATGTGTAGATTTACTTATTCTGTATCTCTCTTTTATAAAAGCAGAAGGCATGGTGGTACTGTGTGAGTGTGATAAAACATTTTGCTGGGGGTACTTGATAAAACTCATGTTGGCTTTTAAAAAAGGCACAATCTTATTTTTGGAATCGTTTGTTCGTTAAAATGGGCGCAATGCCTTTTTTTTTTTTTTTCCTTTTTTAAAACTATATGAATAAAACGTCATAAAAAATAAGTCGTTTTTTTCCTCAATATCTCAGTGAAGGTTTGCCTGAGTTAACCTTGATGCTCCACATTCATTACATGGTTCCCGTTCTCCCCAAGACAAATCAGTTCGCTTCAATCGTCGCTTCTCAAAACATCACATGAACAGATTCGGCTATTTTTTTTCCACAATACAGAAAGTCCTCAGATCACTGCAAATGCCCTAAAAATACTGTCCATGTCCTTATGAGGCACAAGCATCCTTTGACAGAAAGAATACAGTCTTTAAGAAGAAAAAAAAAACATGGGGAATGCAGAAGAGAGATGTTGATCTGTACGTTTGAGGGAGAAAACACTACGAATGCCCTCAAACCTCCTCAAAGATTGTGCGAAGTCGAGCAGGGACACAAATAGCAGAGACACCCTCCGTCTCCTCGAGGCCTGATGTTTTTACACCAGCTTTGGGTCCACACACACTCACATATTCAGAGACAAGTGTGTCTATAATTACAGCCTTGCTGGTAGCTGCTTCCTCATTTCCTCACAAGATAAGGGGAGAAAGATCCAGCGCTTTCCTCAAAGACCCAGGCGGTCGTTCTCTGTACAGTGGAAACTGCGTCCATTCGCTGGCTAACAAAGGTCGCAGTGCGACAGGTCAGAGGTTGCGAGGTCAGTTCATTAAAATCTTCCTCTCCTGCTCAGGCTTCGCTTGGCTGTCCTTAACATGTACAATCCCACCCTCATGTCATGTCTTTATACACTGTAGTGAATGAGCTGAGGACAAAGGGTCAGTCTGGCCCTGATGCAGTCTGATAGTGTCCTGGAGAAAAGACTGTGATCGGAAACTTTCTAATCACCTCTTGAGAAGAAAAAAGAAATCCCTCTTCAGTCTGTAAGATCCACCAGAGGAGCAACGTCTACGTTTTCTATTTCCTCACTGCCCTCCATCTTGTAAACGACTGCATGGTGCAGACAGAGAGGCACTTCTGTAATCTCTATCAGGACTGTTAAAAGTGTTTTTAGTAACATGAAGATCTGTCTGTTATGAATACAAATGAGGACAGAGGAGAGAGGGGATGTGAGGAGGAGGGCTCGCCACCTTCAAGAGAGCCAGATATGGGTGAGAAATTCATTCAATCTACTGCTGTACAATTTCAGGCTGCCGTTGTACTCTTTAGGGTGAATGTGATTCGTTTCACGGTACCAGAAAAACAAAGAGACCCACTAAAGACTTAATCTGGGCACAGGTGTGATGTGAGATGATCCCTGGCAGATTTATGGCATAACTGGCAACTAGGAGAGCGAGGAGGCATTGAAAAGGCAATGTGCAAGAGACATTAAGAGTAGACTCCCTCTCTTTAGGGCTTAGGGTTATGTTAAACACGGGACAGACCAAGTTTGGTTATCTCTTAATGTTTTACATCACAGCAAAAATACTGTCTGCTGTGTTCATGTTTGATAGGGTACCAGGGTCATAAATGTATCTTGCGCCCTGCAGTACATTAGAGGCTACACAGGCACATCTGTCTTTTATGGTTTTACATAAGCCATGATGTGCAGCGGCTGCTTGCTGACAGTACTGACCACAGGATGGTACAGAGGAAATGTGTTGATACTGCAAAAACAGTGACAAAACCTGAGAGGTAATTATGGAAACACATTCATCTTGTTCTTTACTCCCTCGTGAACGTGTGGATGTAACATACGTAGGGGAATTATTGTTTTATGTTAAGTAATTTAAAGAGCTTGTGGGGCTGTGAGGTCAGTAAAAAGTGCCCAACAACTCCTTTAATTATTGAACAAAAAACATAATTTCCTACATATGATACATGTACATATTCAGATATACACTGAAGAAGTGTGTTCATATATAATCACCTTTCACTCACTGTCTCCCTGTAAGCACACCAAAACCTGTTCACTACTGCTGGCAAGAAACCACAAGGCATTATGGGCTACACAAAACCATGAAGTTTGTTGACAAGACTCAGAGAGGTGTGTTTTGTAACTAAGTAGATCCCCTGTGTGTGTGTGTGTGTGTGTGTGTGTGTGTGGGTGTGTGTGTGTGTGTGTGCGCACACATGAAGCTCAGCAGCCAGTGTTTTCCAGAGACAGCTGGGCTGTAGCCCTCTGCAGCTCCGAGCTCGCTCTGCGCTGGGTGGGAGGCGGTGGCAGCATCATCCCCAAAATAACACCTCTTCCTCCCCCATTCTCCACCTCCCCCACTCTCCTGCCTGCCTCCTCTCTCTTCCTCTCCACCTCCTCGTCTCCCTCCGCCCTCACTTTCTTGTCTTCCGCCTCGTCCCTCTCCCCGTCAGCCTCCATCTTCTGGTCTTCGCTCCAGCGGCGTTTGAAGCGGAGTTTGAGCGGGATACAGCGGGTGCCTCCGGGGCTGATGGGAGCCGCCTGACCCGGCTCACTCTTCAGGCCAATCAGAGGGAAGGGCAGGCTGCCGCTGCCAATGGGAGGCGTGGCAGGAGTCTTGAAGACCTCATCATCATCGGGGTCATCATCAGGGTTACTGTGCGGAGGGACAGAAAGTCTGCTCCCGTTGCCGTTAGCTCGGTGATGGTTGTTGAGCTGATGATGATGATGGTGAGGAGCAGTTGGGGTGAAGATGCCACCTTCGTCATCCACGTCATTGTTATTGAGCTCCTCTTCCTCACTGATGTCAGTCACCTCCACCTCTTCCTCTGACTCGATGTCTGATATGGGCTCCACCTGGAGAGGAAGAACAATTTACAACATGACATTTTATCCGTGACTCTGGCAGAAGTGGAAACACCACATCCTGTGTGTGTGTGTGTGTGTGTGTGTGTGTGTGTGTGTGTGTGTGTGTGTGTGAGCAGTCTCACCTTGATCTTAGGAGGCCCTGCGTTGTTTATCTGACCAGAAGCTGTGAATGAGGAGGATTGGCTGGAGGAAGAGGAGCAAGAAGAAGCAGCCAATGAGCTCCCGGTGTCCCTCTGTTTGCGCCCAAGCGGAGGCGGCTGCAGCTTGAACTTGAACGGTGACGGGTGCAGCTGCCCCTCCTCCCCGCCTCCTGGCTGCTGGCTTAGCGAATGGGAGAGTGGCATGGGCGGGCCGTGGAGGTGATGGGCGGCCGGCTTCTCCAGGGTGGGGCGGTGGGGCTGAGGGATGATGATGTTGGGGTAGTGGAGGAAGGCTCGGGGGCTGAGGTGGTAGTTGTAGACGGACTGGGTGTGGGCCTGCAGGTAGTGCTTCATGTCCTCCGGGTTGAAGGAAAAGTGGGAGCCCATCATGGGAGAAGACAGGGAGGGAGAGGGGGTGTAGGGCAGGTGGGGGGTAGGGGTCATGGACAGGGCTGGGGACAGAGTTGGAGCCAGAAGACCCCCGGGGCCAGGCAGGGGGGAGACAGGGAATGGAGACAGAGGCTCTGGATGGACCCTGTGGGCAGGTCTGGGGAGCCCTGCTGGGTTCGGGGCGCCGCCGTAGACCCTGAAGAGAGAATCGTGAGGCAGGCGGTGAGGAAGCAGGCCCCTGAAAGCCCTCTCAGGCCCCACGCCTCGCTCATCGGCCCCCACAGCCTCCTCCAGCTCCGAATTGGTGGAGGTGCCGTCGCTGCAGTCGCTCACAGAGCCGCGGGCCATGCGGCGAGCCACGCTGCTGAACATGCCAGGGCTGCGCAGCTCCTCACTGGATGAAAGGACTTCTGACGGCGTGGAGGGGGGGAAACGGAAGTGGGTGCCTCCGGTTGGCACTGGAGGGGCACTCTGAGGGACTCCTCGGCCTGTGAGGAAGACAAGAGTTGAGAGGTTAAATCAACAATGTGAATTTAAACTTTCCTTTTAAAAGAAACAGAAGAAGAAGGTAAATAGAACGAAACGAGAAAATAAAAACCAGAGAGCGAAACTGAAAACATACAAAAACCTCATTCAAAGGCCTGGAAGTCCATTGATTTTGTTTTTAGACAGTGACAGCAAGACTCTGGGCGTGTCAAGTGTCTGTGGCTAATTCAGACATGGCTGTCACAGCAGTACAGAGTGCATTTGTTTTCAGACAGCAGAGATTCCAGCTAAAAGTTGGCAAATTGATATTGTTTAACTTCTAAAAGCAGGTGCTGTTGATAGATGCTCATTCATTCTGGTATACGGTTAGTAAACCACAGAACACGCTTTATTTTTTCAGAGAGAAACCCCTCAATGAGAGATTGTATTGAGTCACAGAAGCTACTGTAACAGCACCAAGCTCAGAGGTGACGTTAGGACTTCTGCTCTCTGGGAATTAGAAAAGGAACATACAGTATTTCCTCCCCCATTTCTAATGGTGTCTATGTATGATGTTAGTTTTGGTTTGTGAGATATCGGTCTCTGAGGTTTCTGCATTTCTGCACGTCATAAACAGTAACACTGACATTGTTTTTTCCCTCCACATTACCAGTAGAATGTGTGCCAGCATGGCGGTTTTTACAGGAACTATGTTTTTGGTAGAAAGTGGGTCTAATGAAAACTGTTGACAGCGTGTTTAGTGGATTATCCAGAGTAACAAGGGCACTGCTTCTAGGAGATGCTACTGTTTCAGTTTTTTAATGCTAAAAGCATCAGAAAAGAAATTCCACCAACGTCCAAAGACACAAAACCTGCGTCTGCATGGCTCGATACCACTGGTGCTAAGTGAGCAAATATGTTTTTTTCCTTTTTGGACGAACCAGCCCTTTACACTGAAGAGAAAGGGAAAAGTAACTAATGACAGTAGGTCACATGTCTCCCATAACTCCAACTATTTTACCCAGAGGGTCACAGGCACACAGAGAGAAAACACTGGGTTACACAAAGCCACAAATTCCCTTCTCTTTCAACCCCTCCTCCCTCTCTCTCTCTCTTCTGCCAGGGAGACTGTGGCACTGCAATAAATTCTTGGCATCCGTGCACGTGCCAGAATTAAATATTGGAAAAGTCGCTCTTACTGCCATCACAAACATGGGTTGGGTTCCTCTGTTTTTTCCAGTACCGCTGAGTGTGTCTGTGTGTGTGTGTCAGAGACGATGAGGAGAAAAAAAGAAACTGTGTGTGTGTATGTTTTGTGAGCGGCTGTGCTTGCGTATCAATCCAGATTGACGTGGGCATGTGTGTGTGTGTAACCATCATATGAAACCATCATATCACAACATGTCAGTGTGTGGGCCACATCACACAGAGGCTATAATTAAAGTTTCGTGCTGCACTTATGTCACCCAGTATCCAACGCTCCATATGGGCTGTGTTTACACTGGGTGGCCGGGACCAGAACGAGAGACGACTTCTGAAGAGGGAGGAGAGGGATAAACTGGGACGTGGCACACTGATGTCTTATAACACACACACGATTCTGTTTGTGTATATGATTTTTTGCAAATGGGGGAGAAATACTTGATGAGAATATGATTTGATTATATTAAATGCAGTGTTTAGATTGAGGCCGGGGCGGGCCATAAAACCGCTCCAAGTTTTTACCGATAGGAACGATCTTTGATGAGTAAATTGGTAAGTCGCCCGCCCCACCGTCTGGAAGATTTCTCAGACAATAACATTTTGAATGTCTCGGTTGTATTCAGTCTTTGGGATCTTTGCACACTCCAACTGTCTGTAAGTGTGGTAGCATCTTAACCTCTGTTCTTGGCTAACAAGTAAACAGCATCAAAATGGGAAGAGGAACATCTACACCAACCGTGGTTAGCGGTTATTTTGGCCGATTAAAATGCTTCACAGGTAATTTTTTGTTACAGTTGACAGCAAACAAATTGCAAAGTCAAGTTCAGAAATCTACACAAAAGGACCTCGAATTCAGACACCTGAAGGCCAAAACCTTTTGTCTGTCCTGGAGCTTACACTCCTTGAACAGGTCCTTGATGTCAAGTGTGATTCCATTCTTTACATAGAAAATAACTATGCATTTCAGCTGCCGTGGTCATCGGGGGAAAGAAAAATAACAGGTGCTAATAAACACTAAGAATGTCTGCTTTCATAAATTAAAAAAAAGCCCCAGTAAGGTTCTTATTTAATACAATGACACAACCCTGTTAATTATAACCAAAACATCTTCAGACACTGATACAATTTCAATATAAATGTGAATGTGTGCGTACCGGAGCCCATGTCGATGAAGGGGTAGTTGACCAGCACTAGTTTGTTGAAGTTGAACTTGTAGGTGAACCTCTTCCCTTTGGTCTTGTGGAGGATCCTCTTGTTGTAGTAGTATCTGAGGAGAGAAGGACGGACACAGTGTTACCTCCCAGTGAGTTACCATTTTTAAAATACTTATCACATCATCAACAACATGCGGTAAACCTCTGATCGTGGCCGCATTTTGTTTTAGCCGAATACTTAAAAGTGTGAAACCATGGATAAGTACACTTAATAGGCACCGTTTTCCAGCTGAAACTATGGACTTCTGCACGCCACAAGGCGACTCAGTCACACAGCCAGCAAGTGATTATTCACAGTGCAACCAAAATGATGAACAAATCACCATAATCCATTATTTTTCCATAGACCTAAATAATCTGTGACAGTTGGCTCATATGTGGACATTTTGCAATCTTGTTGGCCACAGCTTTTAGGGTCACTAGTCATTAACCAATCAAATCTGCACTTGTATGGAGAAGTAATTACTGTGCATGTGCAGTTCTAAATAGCAGTCCATTACATACTCATACTGAACTCATTTTTTATATTTTATGTTACTGAGTTAGTGTTTGCTAGTTGGCGATATTAAAAGCTAAAAAAACAATGTAATATTACAGAAGACCAGAGTACCTGCATGGTAATTCTACATTACTCAGTGTACAGCACACAATTAAACAGGCTGCTCACAATGTGAACACACGGTTAGATTCAAAGTCTCACTGTGATTACTTAAGGAAGTGAGACAGCCGTTCTGATTTAGTCTTACCCAGGCGGCTCCATTAGTAAGAGTGCATTAGTCATCGTCAATACACAGAACGATGTGAATAGCGAGCCGCTGACAGCTCATCTAAAAGATAAAATGGCTCCCTGTGACTCACCGATAACCTCAGGACAAAACCACATTCATATTTCTTTACATAAAAACATCTAAATCAGTGTCCCTCATTCAACAGAGACCGGCAACTTCATTCTGAGAAATATAATACGTCCTTCGTCATTTTCAGTAGAATCAAGCACAAAAGGAGCTCAGTGTCTAAATTTGAACATAAGAATACGGATTTGCTTGAATCACACGTTGTAAACATGTCTCTTGCTGCCAGTAAGTTAAAATCGAACTGTTCTCCAGCAGCAGAAAAGACTGATGTTATGTATTTAACTTTGGTGAACTGTAACTTATCCATCCATCCATCCTTTTTTTTTCTCAGTCATCTAACAAGATCAATAGTTTATTTTTGGCCATATATATATATAACATACATGATATAACACCCATGATATAACACACAGACACACACATTAATCAATAAGCCAACATTAAACCATACTCTTTCTTCTACAAGTGGGATAAAACTAATTCTAGGACGTGTTTGTAAAATGCTTTTTAACTTTGCCAAGTCAAAATCCTTCATGCTTTATTTGTTTTCCTCAGAGCTACAAAATGACGGACAACAATATCAAACTGGGACACCAAAACGTCGTATTTTGCACCATTACCGCCCTAGAAAATAGTCACGACGTAAATAAGATGAGATTCTTACAGTACAGTAATATAGTATTTTCTTAAAACCAGTCACACTAGTAGTGTGTAGTTAAAAAACACAATAATCGTAATTATAATATTTGTCATGCTGATGAAGCCGTGCCCAGCTGTACCCCTCCTTCAGTGTGATCAGAGTATTAGTCACTGGAGTTTGGTACAATACAGAACAAAGTAGTGTGTGAACCAGGAGCTCATCCAGCCCCTAAATGACTCAATGAGTGAAGGGCCTCTTCTGATAGAGTCGACTACTACGCACACCCACACCATCACACGTAATACAGGCACACACACACACACACACAAAAGGAGCAGGCAGATGAACAGCAGGCACGCAGGCTCAAACGTACAATGCATGCAGAAAACATATGCAAGTAATGGAAAAAACTACTGAGCACACAGAACACATTAGAGCTGTTATTAGAACACACAGTGTTCACACAGTGGCTTTAAGTCATTTTAATAAAAAACTCAAATGTACAGGGACTGACAGTGAAGTCATTGTGTGTAGTTGAGTAAACATACAATATCATAATGGAATAATACTCCATTAAAGGAAATGGCAAACACGGCATGCAAAAATCTAAACAATATATACTACACACACACACACACACACACGAAGTAAATGGCAGTATTTGTGAGTGGGTGTTAACGATATCAGGTGCAGTAAAAGCTTGAGGGGCATAATGTTCACAGACGCGTGGATAGATGGATGGCACTTTGAAGGACTCGGGGGAAGTCCAGGCACATACATGTGAAAGGAACAAACTATGACGTTTAAATAGTCTCAAAACCAGCGGTACGAACACTTAAAATAGTCCTTATTAAATCATGTCCTAAAAGTCATGTGAGTCGCGTGAGCCATAACAAACACACACACACACTCAAATAGTTTTGAGTCAATATGGGACAGTCAGTCTCACATACTGGGCCCAGGCTCGCTCCAGGCCTCCTGCTCTTTGAAGACCATTTGAACTTCCTTCAAATAAACTAGAAAGGACTATACTGTATTGAACACACACGTAGATGTGTGAGAGCACAAACTCACAAGCACACAGACATGCATGTCTCCACACACACACACACACACATGTAGTGCATATGCATGAATGAATGCACACGTGTACCAATGCACACTCACTTCAAAGATGCAGAGAATCATCAATCACAGACTTCACATCTAACAGAGAGAGAACTTCCTTCCAAAGACTTCAGAGTTAATTAACAGCTCTTCATTCATATAAAAAAGGTTTCGGACCACAGGAAAGACATTCACAACAAAGTTTGTCTCCAGCTGGTCTTTGATGTAAAATACTCACTGAGACCAGAGAGGACATAACTGCTCATGTATCAAACTGGCTGTTAAACCTTTGTGGGCTTCTTAAGGATCGACGCCATTTAGTATCCATGTTTAACTTGTTTGTCTATTTCTGTAGTTTGATATGTTTCAAATAACTGTGGAGGCTCCCAATTCTTCCACTAGCAACCATCAAATAAAAGAAAATGGAAGATCAAACAAATCAGACATTTCTTAATATGATGTTACTTCAGTTAAAAGCTAATTTATCAAACTTTTACCAGAAATTATACCAAAACATTGGTGAGTGACAAATTAAGCATGAAACATCAATGTTAAGCACACATTTTAAATGCTTTAAGTATTTGTTATGACACGTATGTAATGATTGAAAGGGATGTTTTAAGTGATGAAACTACATCGTTAAATGTAAAGTAGGTCTAAAGAAAGTAATTAGTAGAAGTAGAAGTAAATAACTTAATCCCTAACCAGCTTCAGCTAGATGCCCTATATACATTACATCTGTCGTTTATCTGTATTGTCCCTGTTACATGAACAAACAAATAACACTGCAAATAACTCTTTAACTTCACGATCACAATCTGATCAACATATACGTGTTAAAATAAAATATATTTGTATACAAGTTCAGATAAGGTTGGGTGTCTTTAAATAGTCAGTCATATGAGGGCAAGTCAAAGACAAAAAAAAAAAAAAGGTTTAAGCAACAAACAAGACACAGATGGGCTGGAGGAGGGCTGACATATAACAAGGTGTTAAGTATATGTGTGTGTACGTGGGTGTGAGTGTGTGTGTGTGTGTGTGTGTGGTGATGAGGCAGTGTAACTAGTCATCACCATGGCAAACTATAACCCACACCAACCTACAACACAGGAGGCGACACTGATGACTAGTGTGTGTGTGTGTGTGTGTGTGTGTGTGTGTGTGTGTGTGTGGTGTGTGTTTGTGTACATGGTGATGAGAGAACAGACTGGCAGCTAAATAAAACTCAGCAGCATCCCACATGTGCTCCGTGGAGGGTGAAGGTGTGTGTTTCTAAATCTGCTGTCACCCTGGAGTTTCAGCACGCAGCACAGACGCACAATTCACGACCAAACACCATTTCTTTTTCTTTTTTTCTTAAAACACTTAAACACGCTGAAATTCACCTCCCAATAAGTTAGAAAAAAACAGATTAAAAAGAAAGATAAATAAGCTCAAGGTTTAACACCGCACACAACCGATACTGATGAGGTAAACGAGGCTTGTGTGATCTGTGAGTCATTATTTAAAGAAGAGTAGAAACTTGAAAAGACGATGAACATACAGCATCTTTCCCCAGTTTATAGTCTGTTAGTCTAAATAAGAACAAAGAAATAAAATGAAAGTTTGCGTCACTGCTTTCTTCCTCCTTCTATTCTCCAGCTTCTGTTTTTTTAAATGTCATTTCAGCTTGTTTTTAGATCTTGTGAAGCACTTGTGGAAAAAAAAAAAACAGAAAATAAATTTTGTTCCAATTCTGGTGTGTGTGCATGATGTGTGAATGGACACCCTGTTATCCTTCACCCTGCAGTGTGCTGTACTGTATCTTACCCCTTTCAATTTGCATTTATTTTAAAATCAATCTTGCATGCTTCGCTGAGTTTATCACAGTTCATCTGGAGTTCACAACAACATGATTCCAGTTCATGTAACTTAAGAGTGACCCGTCTGGGCTCTTTGCCATTATCTGACTCCTCTGGTGTTGATACCTGTTAAGAACACGTGACCTAAATATGAAGCTAAATATTAGGATCAGTCCAGACAAGCCTCACTAAGGATGGTTAATAGCTTTCAGACCGGAGCAAGGACCAGAGTTTGTCATCGGTGTTAATACATCAGCAAGCTCTGCTGCTCTGCTCCTGACATGAGTTAAATCTTTAGTATGAATGGTTGGTTGCAGGGAGAATGGAGAACTTTTGGCTGGACATGTGTTCAGTTTCTTGTGTCATATGCAGGGTTTGTGTCTTAAAGAGGCGTGACCTTTAGCTTTCAGATGTACATGTCTGTGTTCATTGACATTGTTCTTACTTTCCAAAACAAAACAGATCAAAAGGAGCAAATAAATAAAGTTGGATATAGTCCAAAAATGGACACTTGCTCAGTCCTGTTTATACTTAATTTAGTATCTGCATACATAGATGTGTTCCCTTGTTTGCTGGCATGTACAGTTTGCACGGACATTCACAGACACGGGCAGATGACAACATTTAAGTCACTTGGACCCTTGCGGCCACCAAAGTCCTTGAAAGGTTTGATCATCATCCTTCACCAACATTCACCCTTTTTCACCCACTTCAGTCTCACCTTAGCGCTCGGCTGAGCTTGTCGTAGTTCATCTGCGGTTTACACTTCCTGGCGCCCCACAAGCGGGCCACCTCGTCTGGGTCCTTGATGACAAACTCTCCATAGTCTCCCTGCCAGGCGATGACGTCGTGGTACTCCTCTTTCCTCAGCAGCTCCAGGATGAAGTGCCACAGCTGGATCTGTCTGGAGCCCGGGCTCGACTCGGGCTTGTAGGCCCAATCCGGGAAGGCAAACCCTGGGGGACAGAGGAGAGAGGAAAGGGGCGTTCAGCTGGGTGATCATGAACAGAGGAAAATCTGGAGTTACACCAGCTCTTTAACCCTGTCCAGTCTGCACTGCGTGTGATAAACCATTATCCTTCTGAAGTTGACAATTGTCTACTTGACTGCAGCCGTTTCTCACAATAGCTGGATAAAGCTTGTGTTTACATCTAATAGTAGTTGTGACATTACATTATGTGTATGACAATTCAAACTTCAAGGTTGTATCTCTCTGGAGATAAACATAAGCCAAAGAAATGTTTGAAATCAGGTTTGTTTTGTACAGAAGAGTATGGGAGGAGAAACAGAGAAACTGCAACTGACTTAGTAGAGTGGAGCATTTGTGAAAGGATAAAAGACATGAGACTGTTGAGAATCACAGAATCAAGGATGAAACTTAACATGTACGTTGAAATCCCTAACACATTTCGGCCTATGGCTTTGGTGCACAGTGGATCTGGCGCCTTCAGTAAAGCTGGTGATGAGCATTTCGGCTAAATCTGTTCCCACAGACCGCAGTCATATCAAAACTTCACTGCTATCGCCATCAAAGCTGGAAAATCAGCACTGTTATAACAGATTAACAGGCCTTGAGATATGTGCAGACAAAATATAAGCTATGGTTTTATAACTACTATCAGAACACACACACACAAGCACACGCACTATTATCCAACAGTTAAAAGTATAGGCTTTGAGTTGTAAAGCAGTGGGTGGCAGTAAAAGACTCAACACCACTTCAACACAAGGCCAGGCTGAAAGGCTGAATAGCAAAGGCATAGTGACACACACACTCTCACACACACGCACCTCATTAGGACCAGATGTGCCTTGGCAATCAGGCTGAGAAAGCTGAGGGTGGGAAACATATGGCCACAATATAACAATGCTGAATTTTGTGTGTGTTTATGTAACTGTAAAGAAACACACTATCCTAAATACCAAGGTTACAATCAGTTTCCCACACTCTACAAAGTCTGTCATATCTATATAGCTGTGACAGCGAACTGTTAACAATGATATGCTCAAGGCTGACAGACTATAACTCTGGTGTGATGTGGCCTATTGACCCACGTCGCAACAGCAGCACATGACACAATCATGCTGATATAATATGAAAGTTGTTGCATCATACTGTACGTGATCAGGAGCTCGGTCTATAGGGCCACTAATCTGAGATATTAAACAGGAAATTGTACTTTATTGCCATGTCAATATTTGAGAGGAAACAGCCTTTGGGCAGCTACATAAAAGCAGACAACAATACACAATAACAGCCACACAAAAGAGCAGATGAAAAACGACATTAAAAAAAAAAGGAGTTGTAAAAGAGTTGGGAAAAAAAAGACGACACACCTGGCAACTAAATCCCAGGGTAAAGTAAACTGTATCTGGATATGGTGCCCAGATGGTAATTAAATCAATTATGACTTTTCCATTTACACAATATGTGCTCTCACTGTCTGCACTGTGTGCTTATTGGGATTAAATTCATTTATGAAGATGTTGGGAAACAAAACAATAATGGCAGGTTTATTAAAAATGATGCGGTGTAGCTGATATTTACTTTTCTACATGGGTGTAATGGGTCTTTTTACAGCTTTTTTTTTTTTTTGTCCAAAGCAACACGACGAATGCTTTGAATGCTCCTTCACAGTTAAAGGAGTTTTGAGAAGGTGAGTGGAAGACAAATTCCAGAGTGAGTCATGACATTCCTGTCCACATGGGTGGTGCTTTCTCAAAGATAAAAAAAAAAGAAAGAGTAACACTCTCTGAATTGTCATGAGCTGCATTTACAAATGGCTGACTCTGCCGATATCGATCGCAAAGCACTGATTTGTTTGATCAAACTCTTGATCTTTACAGCCGGCCTTAACATGTGTTTTACCTTATCCAGATCCAGATCACATTTTAATAGCAGGTGTAAATGGAGTCAGAGCGAGTCATGGAAAAATTAACCAAGTCGCACACGGTGAAAGTCCACTAATAGGTGTGCAAAGTGCAGCTATGTGTCTGCAAATGTCATTAATCTATAGTAGTAGTATAAGAGGAAGCAGTAGTAGTTGTAGACATGCATAACTGTCTAAAAGTGTGAAGGTCTTACCACAACAAATGACATTTTGTGCACTAACATCTACGAGAAGGCCACTCATACAGAGAGAGAAGGCCACAAAAATGCACTTGCAAATGTAATACCTGGTGTTTACAATGCAGTGTTGCCACACGACAACGAAAGGTCAAGTACAACTCAAGTGACGAAGCACTGGAGACAGATTGCTTTAATAGATTTTTGTGCACGAAAAACTGTCCATATTGACACAGGAGTTCAAACTTAGCAAGCAACGTTACTCCAAGTATTGCACGGGCACGTTGCCTCCGACATTGCTGCAAGCTCCCTTGTAATCAACGTCTGGCTAAATAATGGAGACACACACTCACAAGTTGAGTAACTGCAATCTGCTTCTCCCTTTAGGATAGATTTAAGAGATTCAAGCTGTGACGTTTTAGTGTCCAACAGACACAAAATTTTGCAAGAATTCCAGCAGAGCAGAGTTGCATCCTTTCTTTTCTCAACTTTCTTTCCATTTTTCACAATTACCCAACGGAAAACAATGATCCCTTCATTCACTGATCACCTGCAATGCATGGGAATATTTTAGAGACATACAAATATCTAAAAGGAGCAATCCATAGTGCCCAAGCATATACTTTTTTTATTAAAAGTGATGTGCAAAATTCACTTTCCAAATCTACAAATATGGTGGCTCTTTCGTTTCACAACATCGCGCTTCTTTTTTTTCTGAAGGCGGCAGCTAACACGCTCAAAACAAATCTTACAAAAGTCATATTAAGAAAGAGAGAAAAATATCCTGAAAAACAGACCGGCTCCTGGTGACTAATAAACCACATGCTGCTATCTGATCTCCTATGGTGCTCGGAGAGTGAGCCAAAAGACAGACAAGCCGGCTATGATCGTTGATAATAGCCATTTGAAGGCAGATTACTAATAGGGTACGAGCATATGATTCATCCGCCAGACAATAAGGCTCTTGTCGCTGGGGACAGGTTAGGCGTTGTGACACAGACACAACACACTGCTGTACAATAGGGTATGCTGGTGATTACAGGAAGAAAATAGACATGTGCACATGCGGTACACTTCCACATACACGCGCTGACGCATCCAACACACAGCAGGAGTGGATTAAATCAAAGTGGGCGAGCTAATATCTCTATCTCACATAAAGTACACAGACGCACAACACAGGTTAGTGGGGAGAGGTAAGTGGGTTCATGCGTGGGTGCACAGAGCACACAGACAAAGAACACAGGAATAGCAACTATGCCCACTGCATGTGTGTGTGTGGTGCAGATGTCCCTGCTGACTCATAGCTTGTTCGTTCGTCGTTCAGCTTTCACAGATTCCGCCTTTCTGCCCCTCAACACCGCTGCTGCCATCTCTTCCTTTCTTTCCTTTCTCTTTCATTCTGTCCCTCCCTCGCCTAGCCTCTCCTAAGACACACTGTCTCCTAGCAACAAAAGCTTTCAGCTCTAAAAATAAATGGCCGAGTCACGACAGACAAGACAAAATATGATTCTATTACAGAAACTTGCCAAAAGAGTTTAGAGTTTGGGCAGAGATCCAGAGAGCTGCAGTGTGAGGGTGTGATCTGTCTAAGGCTGCCTGACCAGCAGAGACGTCTCGCTGCAGAGCCGGCTTCACTGTCACTGTGTTTACAACAGAAAGGACTCGTTGCCCTGTCTTGTAAGCACTGGAGGAGCAAGTATCGCCACCAAACAGATCAATTTGAGCCTAAAATCCTGCACTTTACAATTTGTTTCAGAAGACATCCATTCACATTGAGAGTCTTTCTTTTGAAATGATCAGAGGTGCCATATTGATAGCAAGGCAGACAGACACAGAAAGTCAGACAGCACAGCTGATGGTGTGGCATTCTGACAGATGCACAACTGAGGGTCCTGTTGGAGGTGCATCTGCTGCAGCTGGTGGTTAATGTGATGTGAGTAAAAACAGAGGTTAACATACAAGAAGGCTGAGACAGAAAGCAAGAGAGAGTGGGAGAGGGACAAGTACTTCAAAAGAGCCGTACGACTGAACAAACAGCCAAACCTCGTTGTTGCATACAAACTATCATAACTAGAAGAAACCTACAATGTTTGGTGATTTCAGCCCTTCGGCACGGAGGAAGGGACATCAGTCTAGCTCCTAAATTTTACAATGTTTTACACAGCAAGCAATTTACTGCAAAAACTGAGACACAAAACTGGCAGGGCATTTTAGTTAGTGCTGATCAATGTGAGCTACATTACACGGCTTGTTTTACAGCTACTATGGTACTGGTTGACAGCACAAGAGGTCTGGACGCAGGGCTACAAGTCAGGGAAAACTGAAGTAGACAAACAAACCCAAAGCCCTTTGTACTATCTGGCAAGTTCTACTCCAGACAGGAAGAATTTTTGATTGTCAGGGGGAGGTGAAACACACCATTTCAGGCCTCATTGGATTCTATATATAGCCAAGTACAGGGTAGAAAAACTCATTTACTATTAGCCTGCAGTCCCAAGCCACCTGCGTTCTCCTTTCCAAGAGAAACACAGGATCTGTGCAGCCACAGCCGGTGAGTGAGGGGGTTTAACACGCAGGTCTGCTTTTCTTAGGGACTCTGACGTCACCACAGTTGGAATAGCGCTCTTAATAACCGATAGCCATCATTGGGGTATTGTCCAGAAGGCCTGCAGCCGCTGAGACTAAACACAAACGACCTCCTCCTCTACGTCTCTTGCTCTCTCCCAACAAGTTTCTTTAACATGCTGTTCTATCTATCCATCTATCCCCCCGTTTATTTTTCCCTCCCTTCCTCCCATTCTTTGGTGGGTCTATATTTAGCCATTGGAAAGGTCGGTCTGTGTCTGTCTGCAGGGTAATGATTCAGGGGCACGGAGAGCGACGCATAGAGGTAACAGGCCAGGCTAAATGGCCGGGGGCTGGCTGACTACTGAAATCTGGATGAATCTTATCGGGGATGGGATCAGGACAACACAGAAAGGCAGGAAATAAATGAGTGCAGAGCAGGAAAAGGGGAATCTCTCTTGGGCGTAAACGGTACTGCCATGTGCAGAAAGTCAAATTCTGGAGAAAAAATACACAAATAAAAAACAAATGGAAAAAAATCTGAAAAACATTCCAACCTCACTTGAACGTTTGAATGCAAAAACGTATTATACCTGAAATCCTGCACTCTTTACAATGTGTCTAAATGGATAGTCAATCTTAAATCAACTAAGTTTAAGATGATGACTGATCGTGCAGACCTGGTTGTCTGGGTTTCCATTGTTGTCTTGCTGTGTAAACTACCTGTCTACAACACTGGGATCAAAACACACAATAACGCTGCTTCATTGAGGAGTCCTGAGCCTGAAACTACTGTTTAAAAGCCCTCCTCTCCTCATCGAGCTGATCTCATAATTACCCTTAAAGGATGGAGTTTAGATTTGAGGAGCCAGTGGCTTAAAGCCAGGGAGGAGTAAAGAGAAACAGACGGGACGAGGAGGAAATCAGGTGGAAAGGTTGAGAAGGAAGGAAAGTGAAAGAGAGAGGCAGGAGGAGAAAAAGAAACAGAATCCAGTAGAGATCAAAGGGAAGGGAGGATGGCCGTCTGCAGGTGCATGGCGTGAACCCTCACCTCAGTTCTCACATGATCCCTCCGTTGCATAAGGCTTAAAGAGGGACAGACGGATGAACAGACTGACAGAGACAGACTGGGAGAGGAAGGAGGGGAGACAGGGTCAGGGTAAGGGAGGAGATAAAAAGACAGAGAAATGCAGACAGAAGTAAGTGTCTTGCTACTGACCGAGGAAAAGAGAAAGCTTTACAGAAAGAAAGAGGATGACTAAGACACGAGAAAAGGGTGTGTGAATGAGTGTTTTCAATGGAGGAACTGAGAAGAGTATAGGGATAGAGACAGGAGGAAAATCTGCCTGAATACGAAAAAACTAGATCAAGATTAAATATGATCATTTTAACAGTGGGCATAAAACACAAATGAGAGTGTAATCAAGTGGGTCAAGTTTGTATCTATGTATGTATCTATGGTGGTGAGACTAAAGGCTTACATGCTCAATTTTTTATGAGCTGAGCTGCCAGGAGACGATTTCTTAATGACTTAAATTTGGGAAGAAAATAACAAGCAACGCTGAGTTTGTTGGCAGATTTGGCAACACCGCTGGAGCTCGAAGTAGCCATCAATGAAGTGGCATTGCATGGTTTAAATCAGCCCACCGGTTGTCTTGGGGATGATGCGGTTGCTTTCCATCTTCCAAATAGCTTGTGCTGTGAACGATGCTTCCCGTAGACTGTGAGCAATCCAAACTAAACAAAGCCTCACCATTTGGGATGAGCTGCACTGATGTGTTCTCAAGTCTGCAGAAAAGAGTTAAGACACAGTAGAAAGTAGGAAGTTTGACTGTTTGCCACAGCAGCAAAGCCTTGAGCTGCAAAGCGAAGCCTTTAAGTGTATAAACCATCTCTGCTACAACTGAGACAGCTAAGCCACTCTAATCTGTGACACAGCGGCCGCCCGAACCTCGCCAGACAGAAACCCGTCACGTCCTGGAGAACTCAGCAGCACCTTGGAGGCGGCCAAGGCTGTGATTAAGCCAACCCTGGCTTGGTGTGTGTGTGTGAGTGTGTGTGTGTGTGTGTGTGTGTGTGTGTGTGTGAGCGTCTATGTGTGTGCACATTCAAGAGTCATTTATTATACTGACATGAGGGGAAGCTCCTGTTGCATTCAGCAGGATCCTCACGGTTATACAGCTGATTCAAGGATGTCAGGATATGTGTTACTGCGATCGCTTACACATACAATTTAATGGCTGGACCAGTACATATAATTTAAGTACTGGTGGCCCTAAAGGTTAGACAAGAAGGCACATTAAATGCAGGAAAACAGGTAATCTTCACACTGTTGTGTTAATGAGAAACAAAACAAACAATCACATCAATGATCTAAGAGCTCAAACTTCTATATCTCCAAATCTGCAGCGCCTGAGCCACGGTTGGGTGGCTGATCAGCTTCAGGCCTATATTCCCAGAGAGGAAGAAGAGCACATACATGCATGTACACGTGCTATGAGACTCGTCTGAGCATGCTTTCCTTCAAGAAAATGACAACCCTGTAAAACATTCAGCTGTAATGAGCTCCTGGCTACCTGACTGCCTCGCTGGAGATTTCAAGCTTGCATCCTATTGTCAGGGCGGAATTTGGTTGGAAGGAACTTTGTGTGTGCACAAATGTGTGAATGACAGTGAGTGAGAAACAGAATAAGAGACAGATAGAAATAAAGACAGCAGAGAGAGTGAGATTGACTCTATCGGCTCTATGCAGAGGTGCACTGAGGCAGCGCTGATTCGGTTTACCAGTTGCGCAGCAACACACACTGTCATGCACGTGCCCACACAAAAACACATCTGATTTGTACATGTTTATGACACACTGTCTGTCTGCAGGAAATAAGGCAGGCTGGCACCCTGCAGAGTGAAGTCAACCAATGTTAAGCCCAACAAACCAGCCAGCTCCACAGTCAGGCACTTGGCTTTGCTGATTAATAACATCAAACTGGGCAGTCGGCTTGAACAAGAAGACCACTCTTTAACCGGAAGGCTTTGTTTTAAATCACTGCAAGAAGAAAATGAAGTGCCATCCCTCCTGAAGTGTCATGAAGCAACATATTGAAGGTCCTGTTTCACGAGGAAGGGAAAGACCAATAAAGACCAATCCATCTGAGGAAGAGGAAGAAATGTAACCATGAACCAAAGACAATCTCTTTTCACTAAAGGAAATAGATGAAATCAATCTCAATGGCTTTTCCCACAAAAGTATTTACATGAAGACTAAACGACATAATCAGATATGGTCTCCTGTACTTGCTCCACTGTTAGTAATGAGAAAAAAACATTCTGACAGACATGCACTGAATTCAGCAATCCATAGAAAAACTGTTAGTAGACTGTTACCCTGACTTTCAGTTGAGAATAATCCACATAAACACGACTATAAGTGAAGTTGTCAGAAAGTGATAGAGGCCACTATGGAACTGGAGTGATTTACAGAGTGATGGTTTGGTAGAAGAGACTTCAGAGCAGGAGAGAGAGAAGATAAATATCTGCGTTTAAATCTGGCTTCTGTGTTGTGGTTTGGTCGCCAGATTACTTTCATTTTCCTCCAACACACACACACACACACACACACACACACACGGTGGCTAGGCCAACAACGAAAATTTGGTGACTTCAGCTGTTGGATTGAGCGATGTGAACACTAGTGTGCACGTGTACATGCACATACATACACACATACACGTGTCACCACAGCCCAGAATAGGCCCGTAGCTCAAAATCCAGGGAGCTGGATGAGTGACTCATTCTTGTACTCCCTGCCAATCAACTTTCATCTCCTGCTCTCGCCTCCCCCTTCTTCTTTCCCATAATGCCGCTTTCCTTTCAGCATCTTTCCACACAGACAAAGAGGCTCCACTCTTGATTACAACTAGTAGGACTACCAGCGCGACGACGCTAGAGGTTCAGTTCAGGGGTGTGACGAAACAGGGAAAAAGTAAAGACTCAACAAAGCAATCCCGCCTGCATTTCCATTTCAAGTTGCAATTATATCTAAATACTCCTGAAGTCATAAAACTTCAGTCATAGCCAGAAGAGTAACGACATAGAGACCTTTATTATCAGAGTGTGTCAAGAGCAAATATCAGACAGGAATGTGCATATTTGTGCACTGATTAACACTCGTGGCTACGAGAAGTCAAGTCAGCTTCATTTACACTGTATATTCCAAAAACACAAAGTAAATAAAGTACAAACAAGCGATGCACCAATGTAATTTTTTCTCTCAACAGCCCACTGTGACTGAATGAATGATTAATGAACGCGGCCCGCTTAATATCAAGTATAGATCAGTGCAACAAGTAACAACTAGTTAGTTAATTGGTGAATTATGTGCTCTTCAATAGTCAAGATAATACTTGACAAAAGTGCTATTAATCATGTCTGATCAACCTCCTTTTCATTTACTCTCTGTGGGAATTAAAGATCAAAGTGAAGACTCAAACTGGAAGAGACCCAGACTAATATACTTAAAACTGCTCCTGAACATCAGCCATCAAGGGCGCCGTGTACTCTCCCAAACTCGTCTCTTAGCTCTGCATGCTAATGCTGAAGGTTGTCACTGAATAGAAAGAGACCTTTTCTATATTTTCTTATCAACTCAAACATGAGTTTATTATTGCCAGAGCACTGTGGTCCGAGCCGCCACTCTTCCATACTGGCTCGTAATGTTGTTGATCTACCGCTTGTAGCTTATAGCACAATCACAGTGACAGTAATTCGCTCTGGATGAGTGTGTCCGTGAAATTCTTAAAATGTAAAGCAGCCAGCGAGGGACTTTCTCCATGTGTGATGTCTGGGTGCGTTAGTCAGCCTTTCCTCATTGGCAGAGCCACCGCAGTCTTAATTCCTCAGTCTATTGCATTAAAGCTGGATCTTCCAGTCTCTAGACTGAGTGGCTCGCTCCCTGTGTAAAAACATTAAAGACAGAGGCACGACGGCGTCACCGCAGGGAGATGGCAGCCCAAATGAGCAAGCCATGCTCGCTAGCTGTAGTGAGAAAATTAAAAGAGTGTGTTTATGTGTGTGTGTGTGTTAACGCAAGACAGACATCACCCATTTTCAAGGCATTTGGCATGTGGGGGGTCCAGGCCCCTTAATAAAGTGTGCATGCTGTGAGTGGGCGAGATGAGTGAGTGAGTGTCTGAGGGGCTAACTGACTTTCACGTTTCAATAAAACAGAGACGCGGCTCATTCATCACTGCCACTGGATCGGGGGTTTCAAACCAACCAACAGGGACGACAAATGGGTCACAAATCTACTTCTCATGAGTTAACAAATGAACGAGGGCAGCGCTTTCAACCTAATACATTCAACATGTTAAATTATACTCTTATTCAACGGTTAACGATTCAGCTTTCTTTCTCATTCAGATCACTTGTTTCAATTAGCTCATTCATCGTGTCATTCAAGCAAGTATCTGTGCAGATTTTTTTGTGAAACATTTTTTTAAATTGATGCTATAATGGGAAAACATTAGCCGAGTCTGTGTCCTGTGGGTGATAAAGCACAGACGGTGGTCAGAATGGTCTCAAAGGTGGTTCTCCCTCCCGCCAAAGGTGGTTCTCCCTCTCATGACAATTCACCATGATCTTATTAGACCCACAAAGTAGATGCACACCATCAGAACTCCATTATGTTTTTGCGTTTGTCTGCATGTTGGTGGTTGGAGATACGGCGGGGAATGAATTAAATCAAATTTGCCATGTTTTGATTGGATTTAGAAAATGAAGAGTCACGTTTGGTTTTGATCGCTGCTGGATCAGGTTCACCGCCGCCAAACACACCTGCGACTGGTCAGCAACGTTATGTCGCTGGCTGGTTGAAAAAGACTGTCATCACACTGTAGCCTGTAAAACCACCAACGTCTTCCAGTCCTTTGTCCTCCTCATCGACCCGTCTCTTCTTCGATCTGCCTTGAGGTGAGACATGTTGTTGCAGCCTGTCAAGTCTGCGCTGTGTGTGTGTGTGTGTGTGTGTGTGTGTGTGTGTGTGTGTGTGTGTGTGTGTGTGTGTGTATTTGAGCCGGAGATAGAGAAAAGCTATGTATGAAAAGAGTGCGCATATATATTTGTTATGGGGAGGAGAAGGATTCACTGAACTTTTGTGTTTGTCTGAATGTGGGTGTGTGAGAAGGTGAAGGCGGGTGTGAGACAGAGATTGGGTGCGAGTTTGTATGCTGCCGATATGCATTTGTGTAGTTTGGGGTGTGAATAAAGTTTTTTAGGCAATTAGCCTTTAGCTAACACAAACGTCATATATTTTAGGTATGAAACACCCTCACAGGCAGAGTCGCATCAAATGTAAACACACTACACACAGATAGCCACAGAGTCCCAGGACAAGTTGTGACAGCAATAAAAGAGAGAAAAAAACCACAGGGTTCCCAACAGACCAACGACTGGAGCAAACACAACAGACAAGAAAGGCAGTGCTCTGCTGAAGCCATCTCTTTCCTCCCTCCACAGACCCCGACAGGTTTTCTGGACTCTGAACGTTTCATCAGGTCTCTCTGACTTTATGTGGTCAAAACATCATCACACCATTTATCTGTTTTCATTCGAGACATTTAAACTTCGACTCGTGCTGCAAGAAACAAGAAGCATGCAACACGGATTGGATCAAACCTGTAACATGCAGGCAGCGTCTTTTATCCACAGGCCACCGTACTGCTTTAACAACATTAAACTAGACCAAGTCACCACAGCAGGCAAAAAATAGCACATTATTATTATTATACAACACAGGTTGGGTGGCGCAAAAATGACTAAAAAGCGGACAAAATAAAAGAATAACTGCCCGTCGCTGAATACATCCATAGTTTATGATGTTAACAGCTATCAATTACTGTATAAACCTGCCATTACTTTAGCCTTACTTACTTTAAACATGGATTAGCTCATGCTACGCCAACTTACAGGCAACATGCAGCTGCCTCTAGTCACAGGCAGTAAATGTGAATTCAGGGTAACTGGTGCTATCAAATAGCTTATTCCATGGAGCTTAAAAAACACTAAACATCAGCTGGAGGAAACTGTCCGTTTCATATATAACAAATGTTGCTTTCAGACTGTGAAGAGCCAGACCAGATGTGTCTTGGCTTTGAATTCAATTACTTTGGATACTTTTACAAGTAATGATGTTTCCCTTCAGCCTGTGGACTGCAGCCACATTGATACCTGAGTCTTTTTGTCATGTACATGCATTCTTGGAAAACTTCTTCAGAAGCTACTTCACGCATGTGCAAGTCGAAGACAGCGAGTTATTTCAGCAGAAATCTAGCTGTATGAACCAGGCCTCTTCAGAAACTACATTTTTTGTTTACATGACATTTAGGGAATCAGGTTACTGCAGAAAGCCTGTGAATGTAAACATACTTAAGGTACATTCAGTGGTGGCCAGGGAATAATGTGACCACATATCTGAACGCAAAATTGTCCTCGCCTGCACTGTCGGACGTCATAATTAACTACGGCGTATAGAGCCAAACCTCTGAGACTAAAGCATTGGACAGCCACCTGAATCAGTGTCTGCTCCTTCAAATAAAATCCAATCATTTTCTGGCCCTGAAGCCCTGGACAGTGCTTTCTACTGAACCCAGCAAAGCACCACACAGAACTGAGAGACATCGACACACTTGTAATGAGTTTCTAGCCAGGTTTCAAAGCTGTTTATTCCAAAAGTTTGGTTTCAATTACGCTCTTAGCTTGACTTTTCATGGAGATTTAGGTGGCAACATACCCAACAGAGCAGGCTTTGTAGAAATTAGTATTCAGATGGAACCAAAGAAGTACCAAAGTTCCCATTTGTGAGAATATGAAGAAAACATTTGCTTGGCAATTCTGAAAGCTGGACATTTCACATTTTCAATGGAGCGGTGTGGACTAAAAATGCAGGTGCAACGCCAACAAGTGTATAGGCAGGAAAAGTCTGGGCCGGATCAACCCAGTCCAAACAACCACAAAACTCAAAATGTGCTCTTTTTCTTTCTGCAACCTGTTGGCAAAGTTTCCCCCTCTGTGGCTCTTTAGGTGGTCCCTTTTGAAAAAATGCATCCAATTTATTTTGCATCATTTTACAGCTGGTTTTTAAATCAACTGAGTTTTTTTTTCATCCTTTCCACTGGTTGGTCATTGCCAATGAATGCCACTCTTGCATTTTAGTGTGTGTCATGTTCCCATTTCACTGTAAAGAACATTATAACCTAGATGTTGCCACCTACTGTAGGTCTCTCTAATTGCCAGAACATAACCTGGCAGGCTACTTCTAACCGCACATCTTTGCTAAAACAGACTCCCTAAAAACATATGGTATTTGGTGGATATTTTTGCTCTCACTGCAACTTGGTTGTAACTACTTTAGGACTGGCAGTGGCAGTGACAGTGACAATGCGGGCAGTATTATACAGCCAAACAGGACCACACCTAGTCTGTCCCCTTCTCTCGTTCTGCAGACTCACATGTTAGTGGAGGTGTACCTCGATCCTTCTGGCCATAAACGACGCCAAACCAACGAGGACAACCCCCCCCCCCCTCCAACCCTCATTCTCCACGAACCACAGATGATAGCCATAACACACAGCACAGCTCTCCACACCTCTTTCAGTTAGGATGACTCCAGCCAAAACAGCCACAGACAAAGCACAAACCTTCCTCTACACCTTCGGTCTCTTTCAGCCTCGATTTGATTCAAAAACCTCCAAAAAAAGAACTCCAAGGACAAATACTGAACAGGCTTCACAAGCTTAACTCAGAGGCCTACTCGATAAATCTGTTAGTCTGGTGGTTAAATGGTTCAGGTTCAGAGCTTTCTTCAACATTCAATCGCTAAAATACTATAAATATATGTTGAATTTGTATCCTCTAGCTATTGATTCAATGGCACAAGACGGCAAGTTATGCAAAAGGGATTTGTATGACCGAACAACACTGAAGCCGGAAACCTGGTATCCTGTCAGGTGTTCCTGAGATATCTGTCCTGCTGCAGAAATCTTCCTTATCTGCTCAGCGAAGCGAGTCTTTGGTTCCACTTGACCTGCTCTGTCCTTTCATCTGCCCTGCTGGGGGGTCGAGTGTCACGGAGCCAACATAGATTCACTCAAATCATAAATACTTACAGATATCAAGCAAGCAGGCCGGCTGACGGCGACATTCGAGATGATGAGGACTTTCTTTGGACTTAAACGTGGTGCTGACCATACTTTACAAATCACAGTGCACAGATAAAGAAGTAACCAGCACTTTGTCTAAGCAAGGCCTGTATTTCTGTAGCTCCAAAACTGAATTCCTCATAGTAAAATTACACAGAGAGATACAGCTCTGGAACACCTAGGCTTCAAAATGTTCTGTGAATTTCCCATGGTTGAGAAGAAGAAGTAGTTACCATTTAACATTGAACATGAAGCTTAAAAAACGCTTAAAAACTGGCATAAAACAGCAGTTGGTGGAGTGCCCTTCTTTTATGTCAGACAGTGTGGCTCCACAATAACATGTGATTCAGCTGTGTAAAATATCTACATAGATGTCAGGTTTTGGTGTCGGCCTGTCAATCAAAGAGCTTCTCTCTAAACTGCACACTTTATACAGATAATCAACAACCACGAAGAGAGAAATTCATCACAGAAGAGGCAGTGAGAACAATTTCTCCTCCAACAGTAGCCGCAATAGGCCATAATACAGCACAGCCCCAGGATGTATTCCAATTAGAGTTAGGGGTGCAACACTCATTTATTCTCCATCGGAATAAAAGGTTTTTCTATTGTTATTGCTTTTCCACCTGCATGTACAGCCCACAGCAGGAATTTACAAGTTGAAGCAGTCTGAGGGTATCGTTAAAAGTCATCCTGGGAAATGTAGGAGATCACTAATTGCAGTAGGAGCAGATGAGGCAGGTAGATGTAAAGCGAGTACAAAAAAGAAAATTACCACACTTTATCAAAAATTACTACTGTAGTGCAACATTACAAATTGATGATGCCTAATTGTTTCACAGTACAAGAGGATGGATTATGCTTTTAATATCTGAGCTGCTACACAACAACCACCATGGCGCCCTTAGGCAAGGCACTTAAATCCTTAAAGCTCTTAGTGTGCCTATACACATATACACGCGGCATGTTTGTGTTTCATGACAACAAAAACTGACTGTGAACAAGTTGTTCAAAATTTCAAGAGTAGCATGAATTTCCTAACGTCAGAATAAATAATAAATAATGTGAACCAAATATCCACTAGATAGACACAGGAAAATCAGAACAGCCTAAAAATGGAGCCGGTATGCAGCTCCAGACATTTTCAGTGCCGCTAAATAAAACATGTCACCTTGCACTTGCTTTAGCTTGTGTGTGAAGGTTTAATTCCAAAATTACATATTCATAACTCGACATCAGTGAGAGCCACAATCGCAAAATTATTTGAAGACTAAGAGCACCAAAATGAAACCACTTTTTGAAGGACATCTAGAAAGGCAACTCTTCAGTTGACATGGTTACGCCACTTTTACAAAATGGATCCTCAACATTTTAAAAACTAAATAAAACTGCTGGATGTCCATCAACGCTCACCTCCCAGTCTGACTGTCAGGCTTTCCTGCGCGTGAGGGCCCCAGTGTTTGTTTGGCCAGCATGTCCCAGCTCGTGCAACCTGTTGTCTATTCTCTTAGCATTGTATGGGTCACCAGAGCCACTGTACATACACACTTCCAGGAAAAGAGGCCTGCGGTAACATCGAGAGATGATCGCAGCAACACTGACCTGGGCCACCACTTGACAACACACCAGAGAAATGCTGACGTCACTCCGCTGTACTTTTTCCAGGGTCTGCTTGCCCGGGCTCGGCTCAGTAGTAATCAGGAATGTGATCAGGTCAACCTTTGCACTGACCTGATCACTCACAGTAACCACATAATGGGAGGAAAACCAGGGAAGAGATACATCCTGTGAGCAGGGTTTATTGGGTTTTTTTGGTTATGGCATTTTCCTCTAGTGTCTATTGGAGGGGCCTGAACCTGGCCCACACCCTCATGTTTATGGCCTGACCCGACTGAGCCTGCCATAAATGAGACATGATGTGATTATAGTTATTCCTTTTACAAAGATATACACATGGAAAACAAATGGGCTTTCCCAAAATGAAAAAAACTAATATTAGAACTCTAAATATTATATATTTAACTTACACATTATAAATGCACATTAGAACAAGTAGCATATATTAGCCAATAATCCATTTTTCTTTAATGTCTAGTGACACAAGCATCTCCACTAAATCACAGAGAGACAGGGTGTCCTAAAACACCCAGACTGCACAACCACATCGCTGCACATTTAAGCCGCCAGCACCTCTTTTCAAACTTTCCCTGAGACAAACAACTTGGCCTCAACTTGTAGTGTAATTGTGCCGTCTCTCTGCTGCTGGTGCCAACAGCATAATTCAGTATAATGGTGAGACAGTAACACAACAGAGTCCTTCCCAAAGGAAACTAACAGCGTCATTTTTTTATTTTATAAAATGAGCCATTGGTTCATTAGCTTTGGTCTACCCGGTGTAATTAGAGCTATTTGAATCTGCATAAAGACGTCTAGTTGTTCTTCCTGTAATTACAATAGGCTGAGTCAACTGCCCACAAACCAAATGGTCTTCCTCAAGGGCAATTTGGCCTCGCTAGTAAAAGTCAAACATTCACTCTGTTGTGACCACATCAATGTCAGGTAGAGCTGCGCAGTGACAGACATATGGGGGCACACGTGCAGGGATGTGTGCACGGCTCTCTCACACTCACACACACATACACACAAACACACACACACACAAACACATAAATACATTCACAGTCATAAACAGCAGCCCAGCCCTTACCAGACTTAACACCAGCTAATTGCTCATGTATGGCTCCTTTCACTCCACACACACACACACACATACAGAGTGCAACAAAGCGTGCTGGCTTGCTGGCCCGGGCCGTCTACAGCTGTGACGTCTCACATGTGGCTCTGTGTTGATATAAGGAGTAACACAAGTGGAAAATTGGAGCTGGTGGGGCCAGACTGCTGACTTCCTGATAGGAAGAGAGAGGAGGTTGACCCATATATACATATAGTAGTCAACAGGCTCCAACACCAAGGGAAACACAAAAGGGACAGACAAAGGGGCTGTGTAGCTCCATGCATAATATAATGTCAATACAGATCAGGGTTACCCAATGGGATCCTTGGATTTTAGCATAGGTATCCATGCTTCTTGTTACTTTGACAAGAAGCTTTATCTTGTCAAACTAAAATGACCTACATCATAAAATGATGTCACTGCAAAAGCTACACATTCATCAATCGTTCTATCCCCAGAAACTAAGGGAAGTTGGTATGAATCACACAATAAAGGCAGAAAAATAGGAACTGCTGGGAACCAAGTTGGCCTTCAGTTAAAAGCCGAGTAGACACACCAACAACAGCCTGAACTCCTTTAAGCTGTTTGTAAACCGCATAACCAAACCAGAAGATAATTTATAAATGAAGCTATCCTCTGCTGCAGGCACATGGCTAAAACAAACTAAAGGGAAGTGCAGCATAACCTTGCTAATCTGATCCTCTGTATAATGGAAGTTCAGACGTTTGAAATAGGCCACAGTGACATATTAGTCTGAGTGGTGCCCTAGAAATATTCTCTTGTAAAGATTATGATCCAACTGTATGAAACAAAATGAATAAAACTCTTTCCTACAGTTAAGAACTTTAATGTTTATGACTCAAGAAAAAATGTTTTGGGGTGTAAATCAGGGAAGTATAATTACGTCTGCTAAAAAATTTCTGCATGCTGAGCTCTAGAGTCAAGATAAAAAAAATGTATGGGCCATGATGTACAGTTCTGCTCATGTATTTTGGGGCTATGCCACCCATACACACTTGAAAACAGAAAAAAGACACCAGCAGAAAGTCAGACTGCTCATTTCAGCAGTGTATTCCCCTCCAGTGAAATATATCTACACACCCATGTGGCTACAGAACCTCAAAAAAGGCCCCCGTTTGAAAAAAGTTGCTTGGTTTTAAGTTTTCACACATTTGTCTATAAAAAGTTATTTGAAGCAGCCACTAAGTCATATTTCTAATTATGATGTGTGTGTGAGTTGTGGCATTCCCCTCTTAAACATCCATTATGTGTACTGGATCTCCCCAAGATTACCGTACAAGACTTCTGGCTGAGATTATGAGCACCTAAATGCACAACGGGAGGAGAAATTGTGAGTTATGGGTGGAAAATCATAATCATTTCAATGACAACAAAAACGGCTCAAAAAATGAGTGGAATTTGAAATGGTAGCACCAAAGAGTTCTGAGTTGTAATCTATTTAAATTCCTGAAGCAGCTTAGTAAAACTGTTAACTACACTGGTAAAACAATTCATTTGGATCACATTCTTGCATGTGTAAACAGGTCAAACAGCTTTACTTACAACATGCATTACGGGAAGTAAAGAACACGCTAAACTTTGTAAACAACAAAAAAAGAAAAAGGGGGACAAACTACATTTCCTGATTTCATTTTAGAATCACACTCAGCATGTTATCCAGAGAGTGTTATGGCAGATAACCTCCACTACAACCCCAACAACCAGATCCAATCATCCAATCACTCTCTACCTTTCACTGCAGGCTGTGATGTAGAGATAAAAGGGAAAGGGATCTCCAGTGTTGTAATAATGAAAATACGAGAGAAAAAAAACCCAATATGAACAAAAATCATTAAGTCATGTACTTCCATTTATGATTTAACCTACCCAACATACTTGTTCATACACAGAAAAGTAATGTATGTACTTCACAGTCTGCTCTGAATGGTTGACCTCTCTTCTCTCCTCTTTTCAAACATTAATCTAATTCTTATAACGTCTTCAGTGCAATACAAGTACAAATGAACCTCTCATTTATTCCTCTGTCCTTGCTCTTTGGATTTAAGAATAAATATATTGAGCGTGGATCAACACTCTGCTACTTGCAGGCTAAAGGCTAAATTAAATTAAAATTTAAGCTTTTGTTCCACTAAATCTAAGCAGTTCTGTGCGGAGGCATCAATTAAATCTCAAATGCAGAGGTATCGCAGTGAGGGTCAGTGCACTTTGGCCCTGACCCTGACTCCTCACCACTGATCCGGGAAATTAAGCTAACTCCACTGCCCTCACTGTAAATCGCTCAACACAGTAGCTTCGGCGTCGGTTTTAAGTTAAAATGTCGTGGAAATAAGTTAAAAATAGCACTTGAGGTTGCATCGATCCGCTGTGGCTGAAAAACAGCGTGGTCGTGAGTGAGACTCACTTCTTTGGGTTCACTGAAACAATAACAAGAGGCTCGGATGGATCCACCCTAGCGCCATAATTTTGTCACACTTTCCCTGGAGCGGAGAGTTTGTTAGCCAGTTAGCTAGCCACCGAAGCTAGGCGCTGTTGTTTTCATTTGAAGAACAGCAGCAGCGTCTTAAAAGTTCATTAAATAAGTGTGGCCATCGACTTACCCGAGTCTGACGGGGTTTTCATCTTTGTTGTCGTCTTCGGCGTGCTGCTTCAGTCACTTTCCCCGTCGACTGGTAACTTTAGACTTTAGTTAGCTAGCCTTTAGCCAAGTTAGCTAGCGAAGTTAGCAGTGACACCCCACTCCTTCCTCCGGTGTTGTTCTCACAAGTGGCTCGCTAGAAAGAACCTGCCCCCGGTGAGGAGCTCGGCTTTTAAGTTAAAAAAAAAACTCCGTTAACTTCACATGAGCTTCTGGGTTTTAACTCGACACATCGGCGTTTGCTGAAAAAGTTTTGAGCCGGAATATTTGTTTTTAAGTACGGCGCTTCTGGTGCGAAAAGTTGCCCAGAGCCTCTGGGGGGGAATCCAGTCGCCCGGGTCTGAATGGCGCAGGTCGAAGTTTGGAGGAGTCGTGCTGCCGTTGGTCGGTACTGGAGCAACGGAATGCGACGAGTCTAAATTTTCATCCCGTTTGTTGTAACGGTGTCGCATGGTCGATTCCTCCTCCACATCGCCATCATCCTCACCGACAGTCAAAACAGCGGCGCTTCTGAAAGGAACAAAAAAAAACCCAAAGCCAACCCTGTTCTTTCTCTGCCCCTCTCTTTCTCCGGCACGGACTTTTTCTTTTTCCACTCACTCACTTCGTGTTCTCTCGGCCCCCCCCCTTCCTCGGTCGGGGTGTCGTGTTTCGCTCTCCTCCTGCCACACGGGGCCGCCCACGCTGACCCACGGAGGGAGGGAGGGGGAGAGGAACTGAACGCCCACTTGTTGCCAAAGATCGTCTATGTTTTTGGGAGATTACTTTTCCTTCCAGTCCAGCAGTGAGCTGGGAGGAAATTTATCTTTGAGTTGTGGTGCAAAGATTGTTGTTACAGTTTAATTTTCACAATCATAAACAACACACACAATTGAGATAAAGCAGTTTTGTTCAAGTCAAATTTAATTGTCATTTCAACTATATAAAAAAAATACAGTTGAGATGAAATATTGTTTCGTCAGAATCAGGGTACAAAATAAACAACGTAAAAACATCAATATAAAAACACCAAATTCATGGTTAGATTTGGCGTAGCTCCTACAAAATATCCCAGGTTTATTTGGATTGAATTACACACGAACAAAACATATTTGACCAATTATCAGACTTGCACATTTCCATTTGTGATGAATGTGGTTTTTGAATATACAATTTCTATCCAGATGTAGGCAAACAATATTTTTTGTTAGAAACTTTATTTTTGGTCCAAGTTCTTGTCTTTTTGTAGGCTCTGGTATCTCTCTTACTGTGTCATATTTTGCTTGTTTGCATGTTGGGCTGCAACTAGTGATCGGTTTCTTATATCGATTAATCTGCAGATTGTTTTTTCTGTTAATCAATTTATCATTTGGGCCTTTAATTATCAGAAAATGCCCAAGTAGATATATAAAAATGTCTTGTTTGTTCAAAAAACAGCCCAAAACCCAAATATATTCAGTTTAATATTATAGAAGATTATGAAAACCAGTTAATATTCACATTTTAGCACCAGTTTTTGCTTAAGAATGACAATTAATTCTTTATCCAAATAGTTGCTGACTACTTCAGCAGTCGACTAATCATTTCAGCTATTTTGGCGTGTGTGAACAAGTTGCTGACGATAACCACCCAATCGTAATAATAATAATAATTTAATGAATGATATAAATACAGACTGTGTATGAAAAGGGGGAAACGTTTCTGCAGCAGTTGGCTTATGGTTGAGTTTAAATTATTAACAAGTCAACACATTTTTTATTTTATTTTTCGAGTGACTCATCATCTCAATAGACGATCTTGGATGAGGACCAGTCGCTCGCTGCCGCCCGGAGCTGCCGCCGCTGCCTCCAGTTTGTCGCCCCGCTCGTTCCCGGTTGGCGCGTCACGGCGTTGCTGTGGAGACCCGTTACCGCCGCGGGGATGTGAGGCGCCGTGTTTACCTGTACACTGCGACAGCGAGGCGGCCGGGGAGCCGCCGTCCGTCATCTGCACACGGGGAAGGCAGGAAAGGCCAATCAACAGGTGTTTTGTCCCACAGGAACGGATGGTGGCCGGGTCGGACACTGAAATTTACATAGACTATAATTATAAGAGGACATCGCCTGCAGCCTATCAGGCGCTTATTAGCACTATGGGTTCACCACACACACACACACACACACACACTCTTTTCTCCCACACTCCTTTCTTCCTCTCTAATGAAGGGCCCTTCAGCACTTACATCAGCTCTGAGGAGGCAGCAGAGAGAGAAGGAGTTGAAAGAAAGGAGCAGTAATTACTGAAGAGCTGAAGTGGAGAGCAGCGAGCTCGCTGAGCTGAAGAGCGGATGGAAGGAAATGAAGTGGAGAGAATAAGTGTGTGGACTGAAGGTAGCCCTTTTTCTTTCTACCCAATCAGTCATCCCACTGTTTTCTCCCTCCGTCCATCCATCTCCTCTCCACGTCTCCTCCTCTGCTCTGCTCATTTACTTTGAGTGGCGGTGTGTGGGAAGTGAAGGCCAGCAGGTGGGTGAAGCACTTCATGCGATTGTCACACACACACACACACACAGAGGCACAATAACATCACCAATATACAACATAAAACATCTCATCACTGAAAACTGCTTTCTGCTGTCACATCGCTCCTTCGCCTGTTGGTTCACTTCCTCCAACCTCCTCCTCCTCCTCCTCCTCCTCTCCTCCTCCTTACATTACCCCATACATTACACTCCTCGTCTCTCTGCACAGGCTCTTCATCCTCCTCACTTTTATAACTTCATCTCCTACTTTCTTTTCACCTCTTCCTCTCTACCTCCTCATGTTCTTCTTACTCCTCGCCTACCTAACTCCCTCCTCTCTGTACCTGAGCTCCTCTCCTTCTGCTCGCCTCCACCTTCATCACAAAACTTCTTCACCTCTCCTCCTACAGATGAAACTAAGGCTTATGATCATGATTGATTCATCTGTTGATCGATTACAGGAGTAGTTTTGGGAAACATGCCTTTTTTCGCTTTCTTGCCCAGAGTTAGGTGAGAAGATCGATGCCGCTCTCATGTTTGTCTGTTCAATTCAAATCTACATCCAACAGCTGGTTAGCGTAGCTTAGCTTAAAGACTGGAAGCAGGTGGAGACAGCTAGCCAGGCTCTGTCCACATGAAACACACCTAACAGCACCTCTAAAGCTCAGTAATTAGCATGTCACACCTCTTTTCATATTATGTTGCTTGATTTTTGTTACCAGGCTAACTGTTTCCCCCTGTTTCCAATCTTTGTGCTAAGCTAAGCTAACCAGCGGCTGGCTCGAGCTTCAAATCGAACAAACAGACATGAGAGTTATATCATCTCATCTAACTCGCGGAAAGAAGAAAGCGAATAAGTGTATTTCCTAAAACTGTTCCTCTGATCATTTAATCGTATGGTCGATAAAAAATGCCCAACGTCGAACGTGACGTATTAGAAATACAGATATTCAGTTTACTATCATAAGTACACAAGCAAATATTCATATTTGAGAAGTTCAATTTTTGGTGTTTTTGCTTAAAAAGTGAAAGTCGACTGATTAATTGGCCTTTATTTTCACAGCAGACATTTTGACACGTGTAAACAATAAATGAATGATGGCTCAATTCCATTTAGCTGCTTCAGTTTCACTGTCACACTAGCGTGGCTTACTGGGACACTTGAAGTTGTTAGTAACACTTGTGCTTTTCCTACTGTGACAAGTCAAAATGTCTGCTGTGAAAATGTCTAATTGCTTCAGCTCTAGTGCTCACGCATGTGGGGGATTGTTGCTTTTCCTCTCGCTGCTCTGCTGGTGACCTTTTGCTCCACCTGAGGACACGTCAAGACAAACACCTCGAGAGACAGAGAGAGAGAGAGAGAGAGTGAAGCGTGAACGGTCCTGTTGTGTTTGATCTGCTCAGCATGACAACATCAGAAAGTACGACGTGTTCGTGAAATCAAAACGCACCAAAAAAGGAACAAATACAAAGATTTTGTTCTCTGCTCTGCAACTGCAAAACTAAAGGAAAGACACCAACCAGTTTACTGGGTGGGGGGGGGGGAATTAAACTGTTTTTCATTTTGTTATTTTAGTCTTCAGCAACCGCAGATACATGTAGCTGTGGAGAGGCCACCGTAAGGCAAGAAACATATGAACCAAACCTGCATTGAAAAATAGTTGTTTTTAACCAGATATGAGTTAGTTAGTTAGTTCTTTCATTTGCTGGTGAACACTTTGAATCAGATGTACACCCTCTTCTTTATACGCTCATCATGCTTTGCTTTATTGTTAAAAAGGTCTGACTCTTTACAAAACGTATTTAAGAGAGAGAGAGAGACAAAGTGTCCAACCTGTCCGACTTCACACTGGTATCACTGGAGGTTTGGTCTGAGGCCTGATGGTTCTTGCTGGAAATGTTTGTCTAATGAAGGCTCACACTTCTATTAAGGAACGTGTTACTGTTCAAACATTTTGGTGATTTTTGTTGTTGCCAAAAAGTAGATTTTCAGCATTAGTGTATTAAATTCAAGAATTTAATTTCAATTTAAGCCAGTTTCTTCGCCGACAACACAACAACTTTAAGCAGAGCTGAGTGACACAGTGTTGAGAAGCCAGCAGTTTGATGAAACAGGAGGGACGCGGAGCGAGTGTCTGCGGGGACGATGGCCTGGTTGGGGGATGCAGACAACGGCTGCATGTGAAAGCAACGGCGACAAAAGCTCAGCGGGAGATCTGACGGCCGCATACGTGTGAATTGGTGGGGTGATTGGGACTAATTGATCACCAGAGTCACTATCAGTTCATTACTGAGGTGGTAATGACCCTAATCAGCAAACACGAGCAATCAATCACCACTGATTGGTAAATGATGAAAAAATACAAGAATTACAGGATTAATGAATGAGGATGTTTTAAAAGGTCTGATCAGTGGGAATGTGGTGATGCTGCATACTGGGCTAACTTTACCCAACACCAATGGGATGTTTTGACCCAGTTTCAGTGTCATCTTTTATATAACTGTTAGGTTATTCACCCAAACTAATTTTAACCCATTTTAACACAATATAGCTCAAGTTTTACCATAAAACTGTCAAAAATGTGTATATGACATTCAAAATAGTAAAGGATACACATATAATCAGTAACAAATAGTGACATGTACGGTTTAAAAGAGCCTATTATAAAAGAGTAGATCATAAAATTTCAGAACTATATTATATTTTAGTTTGGGTAAAGAACCCAACAGTAATGTGAAAAATAACCCATGTTTTAAGTAGTTTTATACTCATGGGTAAAGTTATTGGGATTGTTTTGACCAAGTGACGTTTAGTGTGTGAAAAAAAACATTGAAATGTTCCTTTATATTGTGAATAAATTCAAATCCTGCTGCATAATTTTAAAATAAATGGCTTACAATATGAAGATAAGGTTTTTTTTTGTTGCCCCAAATAGAGCTACGTTCACATCTGTTTTTTCTAGGTAAATGTTTTTTATCCAAGGAAATCTGGCGTGTTTTTAAAATGGAAAATAGGCCTGAGGGGGCAAATGGTAACCGAGCCACACCCAGAGTGAGCAGCACTTACTCTCGACAACAAAACTGTAATGGGAGACGCCTTTACGCAGCAGCCCCATCTGTATGCATAAGAAAACACACTCTGTTTCACACACACACACACACACACAGTGTAGTGGAGTCAAAATGAGGCAGCTAGTGAGTTCGTGACAGCAGAAAACGGTCGAGTGGCCGGAGGGGAAAGTTTCTGCCTGCGTCCCTGCTCATGTTTTGTGCTAAAGATGGAGTGATGAAGACATTTTCCATGTTGTGTTCCTCTGCTCTGTACCATGGCCGCATGTTTGTGGAATAAGGAGGCCCTTGTCTGTGTTTCTGTCTGTCTGTCTGTCTGCCCCCTGGCTGGTCAGATGATGTCTGTCTGTCCCTCTGTGGAGGTCTGTCTCTCTGCTGCTCTCGCCTCTCAGTCAAAACACAGTGTTGGATGTGAAGATAGATAGAAAAGAGAGTTGAAAATGGAGGAAAGAGACACATGTGGAGTTGTTTTAAAAGAAGGATAAAAAAGATAGAGGTCAGGAGAGGAGAGCTGAGGAGAAACTACCAAGGATAAGTGGAGGGGGAGGGGGAGGGGGAGAGAGAGAGAGAGAAAGAAAGAGTGAGAGAGAGAGTGAATGGGCCCTTTGTGATCAAAAGGCTTGTTTATTTTCTTGGCGCTTGAACTCTTCAGAAGCCGCATTGGGCCTGTCTGCGCTGTCTAACTCGCAGCCTCATCGCCTCGCCGACGTCCCAGCAACCGGCCCTGAATCACAAAGAGGGGGCCGGGCCCGACTCAGAACCAAAACAAGCACCTAAAAACGTGGAAAATGTCATTTTGAACTGTTTGAGAAGCACTTGGTTAAACATCCTGCGCAGAAATTCAGTCAAAACAAGAGTTAAAACAAGTGCTTCTTATATGAGAGTCTCACTTACGCAGTTTTATTTACCTTTTTCCTCTTCCACAAGAAGAAAGTATCACTCAAGTGCTGCACTTTAGTACAATTTAAGCTACTTACTTGAGTATTTCCATTTCATATATACCAGTTTATACTTCTACTCCACAACATTTCACAGCTCCACTGTAATGGATGTAAAGGATCTTCTTGTGTCTGTCCAACACCCAAACATCTGAAGTACTTGTCCCAGAACTCAAATGGGACAAAAATACACAAATAAAGACGTGACTTAATGTCTGAAGCGCTTTGGATGTGAGTAAAAATAACTATTTCTCATATCCAACTATGCAGCCTTTCGAAGCCACCTGCCCTCTTTTAACCAAATTGAAAATTCAGCTATTGGGAAAAACTTGTAAAGGAGAACAGAAAGCACAAAAAACAGCAAAAATGCGTCTTAAATCAGGTGTAAGAGAGACAAAACAAAGTCGACTAATGTTCTCTAATTAAACTAATTTGAACTGCACTGCATTTAAGCCGTTAACAGCCAGTTTTCCATTTTATTTACCTTGAAGTAGCTTTAAGGTTTGAAAACTCATGTATAAACTGTATATTCTGTATTATGTTGTTCCAGCTTCTCAATAAAATAATGAGATGTTTACACTGAGTGAAATATTAAACTAACTCAAGGTGTTAGGCTGTTAGCTGATGAAGATCATGAGATGCTCATGAAATCTCAATACATGGTTGCGCTATTCCATCTAATGTATTTCAAGAAATATAACGGTCTAAGAGTTTAAAATAAAGTTCTGTGGGTTAAACACTTTTTAAATATTACACATGTGAACACAGTGCTACCTCACATGAAGAGCAGACACAGAAAAATACATATCGGTAAGTAAATGACACTTACTGAAATAAAAAAAACAACAACACAAGTTTATAATGCTACAATACCACTTCGTGTAGTGCCTGTATGACGACGTCCTCTTCTGCATTACTAGAAATGAAAACGGAACAACTCCTACATTACACTTCATTACAATGCATTACATTTTGTTACCGTAAATGTCACGACACTACATGAGGGGATTTTGCATCAAGCAGACACAGTCGTGGAGTATGCAGTCAGTCACACTGGGACACAAACACTCTCTGTTCCCTTCTCCCCCTCTCCTCTCCCCCCCCTCTCTCCCCCTCTCTCTCCTCCAGCTGGTATTCACACATGTGTAATGGGATTAACACGCTCCTGAGCCGGGGAGGAGAGGGAGAGAGGACAGAAATGGAGGAAAGAGGGGAGGATGAGGCCATGGAAGAAATGTGGGAGGAGGAGGAGGAGAGAGAAGCGAGAAAGAAACAGAAAGAGGGGGCTACAGAGGGGAAGGTTGAGGGGGAGGAGAGAGCAGGGTGCCTGAAAAGGAAAACAAATGTATAGAGGAAAGAAAGAGGGGTGGCAGAGCTCTTTCCATTAGCTTGTTATTAGGCTACGGGAGGTCACAGGGGACATTTCAGCCTCATTTGAATTTCGGGCAGGACATCCCCCATGAAGCTCTATCTGCATACAGTGAATAATGAACTGCAGTTATCAATAAATAGCCGTCTCATCGCCCTGAGTTGATCATTTGTGGCAGTTTATCAAAGTCACAACTGAGGAAGCAGAAAACAAATCAGAGAATCAATCTGTAAGTCAACGTTTGGGGATGCAAAGGGAAGATTTGTAAGAGGAAAAGTGATTATAAGAACAGACTGGTGAGTGTTTCGGATGTTTCGAGCTCACAAAAGGTGTTAAATCTCCATAACTGAAAACGGAGCTGATATTGATATTGTCTCAGGTTTGAGTCCGCCTCTCATTTCCTGTCATATCTCTCTGGATAGTTCACATAACTTACAACACCAGGCTTCACTGAAGCAAATTTCTAATGAAGAAATAGCAGAAGTTTTCAGACACGATTCACATTACTTCCTCTTGAAAAGCCAATTAATATACTGCAAAAGCCTCAGAAACAATCACAATCTGATCACTCTGTCGCTAGTTTTGTACTGAATTGAACGCAACAGCTTGAACCAAAACAGACATATTTACGATCACAGAGAGCAGGAGGAGACAGAGCGGAGGTCTAACTGATCACCTCCTTGTCCTGGACCGATATATAATCGAAGCTTCCACGGCTCGGCCCCTCGTTTCACCTCTTTCTGTCTGTCCCACTCCTGATCAGATGTTGGCTGTGATGCACATTGTTTAGAGGAAGAGATTTAGCCATTTTCCTCATGCTTCAGAGTTTCAGAGCGGTTGGATATCTTTACCAAAACAACCTGAAAATGCAACGTGTGTGTGTGTGCACTTTGTTTCCACACGTACCTGGCATTTCAAAATTAGCCAATTAAATGTGGACGTAGTCTAAGACAGAGCGCACTTGAACTCAGGAATGAATGCTTAAAGCCTACTTTGTGCTTTATGAGTCTGTCCCACGCACTCTTATTCTGACTTGCAGAATGATTACCACTCGAACATGTTTTAGTTATGAACCGGCTGCAGATTATTCCTCCGCATCCTCAAACACTCGCCGCGTGGCCAAGTGGTGGGAACTCGAGAAAAAAAAGTGAGTATTTAATTAGCTGCAAGTCAATAAACCTTCAATGCGGAGAGAGAGATAGAGGCCACGTTCAGTCCTTGAGGACGAAGAGTGACTGCAGAGAGGAATGTGAGAGTTATATTTGACCTATTTGCGGCCTTGTGCCAAGTCTGTAATGGAGAGAAGAAGAAGAAGAAGAACATGAGTAAGGGAAACCCGAGAGGCAGAGTACACAGACGAGAGGAATCCGTGAGTGAAGGAGAGAAGTGTGAGTTGGCAAGATGGAGAGAGAGAGGGGGAGAAGGGGGCGGTGGTGAAAGAGGAAGCAGGAAGCGAGAGAGAGAGAGAGCGGAGGGGGTTAGAAAGTCGAGCAGTCAGTCAGAGTGAGAGCGAGGTATGTAAGGAACGGTGTCAGTCTATATAGAGCTCAGTGTGTCTGTGTTAACGGTCTCCTCCGTCTATCTCTGGAGGAACTCCCTCTTCCTATTCCTATTGGCACCGCGCACCGCTTCCTCCCATAATACACTCCCCGAATGCCCAGACCGCTCCGTCAACTCCGTCAATATAGAAACACGCCGCCTGTACGTCAAAGGAAAACTACATGTCATCAATCATGTTCCTTCAGTCTGCTGCGTGTAGGTCTGCTTTATTAAGTGGTCTCCTACATTTCCCAGAATTACTTAAAGGAACACGCTTGAACTTGCTGAGGTCAGGCAGGTGGGTTATGGAGGCATGTACTGCATATAAATAAAGCCAGATTGCTGAGATTACGGTTGCTTATTTAAAGCTGCATCAATAACTAGGAAGCAGAAAAACACAGACACATGTTGCATAACAGCCTGCTTAACATTTAGCTGTGTTAGCATCTCATGTTTAGGCCTCCTTATGAATGTAATTCCAATGTTCACTTGACTCATCTAAACATCTGAGGTTCTGGGTCCACATTAACCCTTATTAAACAAATCTACAATAGTGGTCCGCCACCAAACAGCGGACAGAATAAGCGACTAACTGGTGAACATAGTGGAGCGTTTGGTGGCTAAAGTTGGTTGAGACCCAAAAAGAGCTAAAAGAAGAGTGAATATTGGACTTATGTTCATCAGGAAGATTTTATATTAATGCTAATGTTGCTCTGTATCTGCTGGACGTGTAAGCAGCTGTTAATCATCAGTGTTGTGTTTCCAGCTTGTTGACGCTAGCCCCCCAAGTGGCCAAAAATGACTTATTGCAAGTTTAAAGCTGCATCTCATAAACAAGGAAGTTGTTATAGCAAAAATATCAGCAAACAATAAGCCAGTTACACATCCAGCAGACACAGAGCCACATTATCATCCCACTGGAGTCATTTTTCTTCCACTTGACGAACGTAAATCCAAACTTCACTTTCTTTTCAGGACTAGTTACATCTCTGTATAACTATTTGCGTCTTTAGCTGCTAGCTAACTTTGTTTGGAGCTGGACGCATGAGGGTTTATCAGATCTTGTTTTCTGAAATTGGCCAAGATAATTTTCTTCAGAGTTGAATATTTGACTCGAACTTGACACCAATGGTACGATAATTGTGCCGTTTGCTGGATGTGAACACAGGCAATTTCTTGCTAATACAACAATTGAGACGGGTGGCTGCCAAGCTAGCAAGACAGACAGTGGAGATATACTGCACAGAGTAAAGCAGTGAGTAACTAATGCACACTACATGTAACAAAATACAAAGATATAAGATTAAAATGATATTAATAGAGATAAACCGAGTAACAAGTTTAATCTTTGTCCCAACTGACAGTAAATCTCTCTCAGCAAACTGAATTATGTGTCAGATTTAATTTAGTAGCGATAGCGATGCTAACAGGCTCTTTTCTCTCCTGAGTCTCACAGTGGTTCATTCATACGTTTTTACTGTCTGTTGACAGCAGAGACAGAAAAGTATGTAAAAGTCGACAACACCAACACAGCGACAGGCCAATGCAAATACTAACGAGGTGCTTAGATTTGGTTCAGTGTTGATCTAAACGTTTGTGGCTTGGATGCAGAGCTGCAGGCGCAGGAGAGGGTAACTTGTGTTTTTCCTGCTGTGACTCTCATCTCTACAAGAAGCTTTAAACCTTTTGATTCAGGGAGGTTTGTTGGTGACTCTCTCCTACATTTATCTCTCCTAACTCCCACTCTTCACTTCCTTTTCTGCATCTTCTTCTCCCTTTTCCTCTGATCCTGTTCTTCGTCACTGTTCGGTTTCCTTCTCTACACGTCTTACTGACAAGAAAACAGATGGGAGACTCAGCAGCCTCCTTTCCCCTCATCCTCCGTGTCTTTATGGTTTGAATATAATGTATATATTTAGACTGACATGTATAGTCTACTGTCTTGTACTGTACAGGCATGTGAGGCCCTGTTGCACGTCAACACTTGTCTGTACCTGCGTGTCTCCGAGACAAATGATAGTTACTGTGCTGAGAGATTAAGGTGACCCTGACTCAGATACTCTCTATGTTTGAATAAATACAGTTTGAGACATATTTCTTTTAAATCCTGGGTCTGACAAAAGAGTTTTGTTGGCCAGTTCCTCAGTCGAGACTTGTTTTCTGTCCTGAAATAAAAGCTGAGAAATTGCATCACAGAGACGGTTTGGCTGCTTAGTTTTTCCCCTCAACTCAAACACAAAACCTCTCCATCATTTTCTAGTTATTTGCATTGAAATTGTTTTACACTTCTTTTATACTTGGGATATATTTGCGGTTTTGGCTCTTAGCTGCCACTCTCATCCAAAGTAACTACGTCTGAGTGGTTTAGTGTCTAAACACTTTGACAGTCGACTGACAGACAAAGCGGCTGTCGATACGATCAAGTCTTTTGACCTTTTAGTTACAAGACGCTCCCCCTACCCACAGGGAGATCCTGCCACCCACAATTAGGAAGATTTCTTCCACCGTTTGCAGTTATAAGTCACTGTGGAGGAGAGTGCTGGCTAAATGATGTCTAGAGTATTAAATATCACATGTTGGGTTAGGGCAGGGTGGAGTGTGGTGGGCTTGGCTGCACACAGTTACGCTTGGAGGGGTTTGGATTGAGACTGAGTTTGTCTGAGTTGGGTTGAGATTGGCTGGCACTGTGTTTGTGTAGGTTTGGCGGGGTTGGCCTGGGCGGGAGGCGGCCTATAGGCCCAGCAATATGCGAGAGTCCTGCTCCTTTTGGCTGAAGTCAGGAGCGTGATGGCAACAGACATCACACCAGGGCTGCGGTGATTAGCCAGACCGACAACGCGCCAACCAACCAGCCATCCAGCCCACCGCAAGCAGCCGGCCACCTACCACACACTCCGACAGCACAGTTTTGTTTCTATAGCTACAGAGTGACTGTGTGCATCACCGCGGTTACCGGGGGACGTTGTGTCTGGAGGTGTCTGGATTATAGAGCCTCAGAGAGACAGTCGAACGTCAGAAGCAGATGTGGCGTCGCGTTGGCACATGTATTTACATTTTAGGCATGCAGCCATGAGCTATCATGCAGACACGGGAAGGCTGGGGGCAAATCAGGAGGCCAGTTCACACCAGATTCATCCACCCTGACAGTCAGGAGGGGAAACCCCGATCTGATGGTCCAAAGACAAACAGATAGAGGCTGGGGAAACAAGATTTTACAGACTGATGTGAGCAACTCCGACTACATCAAACATGACCAATGGTGGAAAGTACCAAGTATATTTACTCAAGTACTGCACTTAAGTCAAATTTTGAGGTACAATGCACTGCCAAACATTAAACCAGTAGTTCCCAACATTTTTGGCTTGTGACCAAAATAAAACGGTATCAGTTGCAGGTCCTTGTCATGTTTCAGGTGTCTAAGAGTTTCCCCTCTAAACTTTGGTTTCATTTTTGTACAAATGATCAGAGAAAAAAACCTGAACGCTTGAATACACCTCTGGTTTATCTGGAGAACCTCTGGATGAAACTGTATATTAAACAGATAAAATGAGCTCCACCTCGAGCAGCTACAACAGTAAAAAAAAAAAAGCATCAGCTTACATATTGATGCATTAACAATTACTAGTGTAATATAAGATAATATATCAGTCACACAGTCCATTTATTCCTTCCTTTACTTCAGTAAATGATCTGAATACTTCTGAGCATAACTGCTACATATGACATCCAGTCAACAATCGAGTGCTATCAAGCACTAATCATTCGAGGGTTACCTTAAATAAACATCATTGACTAAACAAACACAAAAACAGTCCAGGGGCATGAAAGCATATAGTGTTAACTGTTTGCCCAGTAATTTTAATATTTATTCAAAATAACTCAAACCAGTGAGACATGTTTGTACCGGTTTAACAACAGAGACAGTTTAACTGTTGAGGCTGAATTTACATGTGAAATGTAGCAAAACACGGCAGCTGCTGCAGCACGAAAACAAGCAAAAGCTCATTTACATTTATTAAAAGAGGCTGAGAGCCGATACAGAATAGATTGTTTGTTTACAGTAGCACTCTTTAACGAGTGTGTGTCTTTTCTGATTGACCATTTTCATATTCCGTAAGTACTCAAGTACTGCACTTAAGTACAAATTTGATGCGTCAGTACTTTACTTGTTGTCCCATTTCATGACACGCTACTACGTTTCAGAGAGAAATATTGTACTTTTTACTTTAGATTTAACATACAAAACATATTAGTTGATTGGTCAATTATTAAAAAAAAGCGACTGTTTTGAAAACGGATTAAAGTTATTTTTCATGCAAAGATGAAAACACATTTCATGGTTTCAGCTCCTCGAATGCGACGATTAGCTGCCTTTCTTTGTCTTAAAGGACAGTAAACTGAATCATTTTGAGGTTCTGACATCTGTATATATTCCAAATATATATACATATATATATATATATATTTGCACATCATTAGCATATAAACTCACAGGGGACATGTTTCTGCATTGAGTACTGGATGATACCTGATGATGAGTACGTACTTTTACTCAGGTAACAACCTTTACTGGTAACAGAGTATTTTTACAGTGTGGTATTACCATTAACTTAAGTAAAGGATCTGAATACTTCCCACACCACTGCTGACAGTTTGTGAAAACGTTTCTTAAGACCTAGAAGTTTTAACGAGAAGGGTGTCGTCCTCAGCTGAGGTGAAAAAAAAAAAAAAAAAAAGGCTTTCACAGAAAAAAAAAAACCTGTCAATACTCAGATATTTACCTAACGCTCTGAACCAAAAACATACAATGAGTGAGGCAGTAAAATAGGATTAATTACGTTGAAAATAACAGTTTTAAGAAGCTTCAGATTTGGATTTGCAGGATTCTTGTGACATCAGATTGATTGTGATTTTGAGACACGTCTAATAAAGTTTTTGAACGTGATTCGGGGGTGTTTTTTATTTTATTTCTCAGCCTTTAGATGAAGATGGAGAGTAATTTTGTTTTTCTGACTTTTGTGTGTGAATCTTGGCATTAAGAAACAACCCCTCCATTGTCTCATTGTGGTCAGTGATGCTTCTCACTCAGTGTTTTCATGTATGTCCTCATTTCATTTCATTTGTACTCTAAATGAGACGGAAAGGAAAAACACCTCAGTGTACAAATGAATTAGTGAATTTTACTTTTTTGTGCCATAACACAGATACTGTGTAATCAAATGCATCTCTTTGTGCTCCCTGAGTAAGCTTTAGGAGAAGGAACTGATATAAATTATTATAAATCAAGATACTTTCCCGAAGACCAAAGAAATATGATCAGCACTTAATTTCTGCCACTCCAGATGGTCACGAGCGTAAAATGAAAAACAAGTTTTACTGAAAAAGAACATAACGAGCAACAACAGTGAAGTGACCTGTTCATGTTCCCACTGAAGAGTCTCTTGTCATCATGATCTTAAATAGCGAAAGAGCGCCATCTAGTGGTTTTTGAGATACTGCTGCCCATGCTGACTGCTGAAGGCAGTGGTCAGTTTCCTCTCACAGATCAAGACGTGACGATACGATTAAAGGCAATTTATGTCATTTAAAGAAAAACAACTGGTGGAAAACAAATGCAAAGAAATCTCCAAAGATCATGATAAAAACAGAAGTAATGGCATAATTATTATAAATTACTTTTAAAGGAAGAGTTAAAATTGAATGAAAATGTTTAATAGTTGTTCCATATGAAGAAATTATGTATAATTTAGGAAAAACCCCAAAGACTTTTTAGAAAATTTGGGAGATTTCATGTCAAAACCAAATCCAGATGCTATGAGAAAATATCTCTTATATATATATTTGTTTGTGATCATTGTAAGTCTGATATCTAGGAAACTTGGTTAATAGTAATTATTATAAATGAATGTGATACGTTTTTTTGTGTGTATTCTTTTGAGAGAGGAGAAAAAAAATACCAAAAACATTAAAGATAAAAAAAAAATTTTGCCTGACAAATAAATCCTCAGATCAAGTTATTATCATTTGCTATGAAGCTTTTCTGCTGGTCCTTCTCGCCGCTCTGCGACCTCCACAACTCGGCGTTCAGCGTCTGCGCTGTGGTCGCACCGAAGCTGTCGATTTCACGGCTGCTTCACACCTGGTATTTCAATTTGTTTCCCAAACATTTGGCTCATTCACATCTGGAGCGCAGAGCACGTAAAGGTGCAAACACAGAGGTTCATTCATGGCTACGAGAGAGCGAAGACGAAGGTAGAGAGTGTGCGTGGAGACACAGAGAGAGACAGAGTCAGTTTCTTCGTTGCAGCAGGCGAAGCTGCTCCTCAGGGACCTGTGGGTTACAACATGTTAGTTCCCAGAAGAGAGACTGGGACTTACTGGAAACACACACACGGGGCCACCCAGATCTGAACCACCCAGGACCAATAGCAGCATCATTATTTCATGAGATCGGCTCATGAGGGAGGCAGCTGAATGTCAAAACTACACATCATCAGTTTCACACAGAAGCCTCATATCTGCCTTTTATTTCACCACAGCTGGCAGCGGCTGGGGGTAGAAAATGTTTCGCATACGACAAAGTCAAACTAACAGCGTGCAGTGTAAAAGGTTTAAGGTCTTTGACAGGGGGAGCCCATTAACAAAAATAGTGATATTAAAAAGCAAAATGACAGAGTTGAAAAGAAAGTAAATAAACTTCAGATGAAACAAACTGTGTGTTTTCCAGGTTACTAAGCTACTGGTGCAAATAGACGATGGTGGCATGATCCAGTAGATCTGACCGTATATCTCAGCGCCCAGTAACTTGCTGGACAGGGAACTGAGAGAACTACTAATTTCTACCCTGAAGCTTTCTGTATGTGGAGCACTGGTATGATTTACTGAAGATGGCAGGAGCTGTGGGGGATTTTGGTTTGGCTGATCTGTGACATTACAAAGCTGCTAACCACTCTGGATCCATCTCATGCAGAAAAAAGAGCAAGGAGAAGACGAAGAAGAGGAGGAGGAGGAGGAGGAGGAAGCCGGTAGAAGCTGGCTGAGAAGATGTCGTTTTTGGAAAGAAAACAAGTTCGATCTTCTCTCCCTAAACAACATCAACAGTTTGGAGGACTGTGGTAGTACTGGGCAGAAATAAGTTGTGAATGTGTGGAGGGGTGCACCCTCTGAGTTCAACAAGAGCACATTAAATATCTATGATCCCTGGCAGGTTGCAGGGCTCCTGTCGTGCTCCGGGTCCCCTGAATGATTCAGGGGTTTCCCTCCCCGATAGCACCCTTCAACATGTAATGTAAAGCAAAGTGCACGTGTGCTAAAAATCCTCCTGCTGTGTCAGCAACTCTTGTGAAATGTGAGAGGATTCAGAGAGAAAGGAAAGACGGGAGAGTGAAAGACTTCCAGCACCGAGTTAATATATCTTCAGCAGAAACATCTTGTTTTGATGTTGTCTTTCTGCTGCTTGAGAGTAATGTTGTTGTGTTGTTTCAAAGTAGGAATCAGAGAGAGAAAAGATTTCTTTTTATAGGACCTTGTAACCCACACACCTCACATCTCCTGACACTGTTAGAGCAGCTAATCTGAAATGAGGAAATACTGAAACTTCAAATAAAATATTAGAGACAGGAAAGCACACACAAAGTATTTTTGGATTTGAGGTGGTAATAGACAATAGTGTCTGGGCATTGAAAAGAAACATGCCGGAACTCAAGGAAAAAAACGCATATTAAAAGCATTATTTAATCGAGAATATTAATGGTTTAATAGCAGTTTCCACCATCAATTTAAAGATCTTTTTGGCCACATAGAGGCAACAGAAACACGAAATAGACACATTATCACCTCATAAAGTTGAGGCAAACAGCTGCCTATTTATACATCCATTGGAGTCGTATTTCTGGCCAGCAGACACATGTAAAGCTCTCTGTCATCCAAGAAGAACGACGGCATCAGTCGCTTCAGCAAATGCCCCAAAACGACATACGTTTGAGAGACAAAGCCCTCTAATGGCCGTAGGAATTATGACGGGAGCAAAGCGGGAAGTAAAGTGATGTTGCAGAGCAACAAAGTCCACCTAGGGAGGGGGTCAGCGTGGATCGGTGGGTCAACAAAACGTCAGATTTTAAAATGGGAGACAGTCAACGTTGTGTTGTTTGTTTTAAAAGTATACGATCCTTCCATAACCTTAACCATGTGTTTAGTATTGTCACCATGACAACGAAGGTCCCCAACCTTAACGAAGTAGTCATTAGAACTAAAACCACGGTGTTTCCCTGACTGGTTAAAACATGAGACAATAATATGGGATCACAATACGTTTCCTGTTTCAAACTGACAGTCAGCGTCTTCATGATTGTTCCGGCTTGTATTCACTTTCCTTTTGGCTTTGGTCCACAGTGTTTGAGAAAATGACCTGAAGCTTTAGCTGCTAAATGCGCCTCCATGTTCACCAACTCGTCGTGGCGTGCAGTTATGCAGCTGCAAACGAGGTTGATGAGAGCCGTGAGACTGAACCAAAACAAAGAACTGAAATAAGCCAAAATGCTCCGCAGAGCTTGTAACTTGCCCTTTCTCATGGTGCGCGGTCATTTTATCAAATGTTAATGTAAACATGTTGATTAATGCAGCCTTTTCTATTATTACTAAATACTGACGTCCATCCGTACAGCAATTCACAGACATTTGTATCCTTTTGAATTTTTTATGGTTTATTTATTTTTTCACCTATCTAATGTACTTTAAACACTTTATTTAAACTGGTATATATTATAATAAATATAAATGTCGCACCATCTTTGTGTCTATTCTGGGAGACGTATTTCAGTTTTCTATCATATGTCCGGTCTGATTTTTGCTGTTAAAATTTCGACATCGTCGTTCTTTAATAGAAATGTTAATGACAACAAATAAATAAAAAAACACAACAAAGACACAAGGAGATGACTTTGGTCTAAATTCGCACTTTATTCCTAACACTTACAGGTTTGTTTTGTCCCCGTTTCCCTGGCCCCCAAAACAACAGGCACACAGATAGCGATGAGTTAAGGGACAGTAGAGAACAGTTTCAAACCCAGACATTTCCAACAGAATCAGGTTATAGAATCAACTCAGACAGAGAGAGCCTCGAGGTCAAGAAACAGCATATTGTAAGCATACTTCAAAACAGAAAAAAGGACCCGAACAACAGATACTAAAGCTTACAGAGCCATGTTTGTCTCATCTTTTATGTTCATCACCACCATCATCATCATTAGGCTATATTAAAGAATACTTTTGGAGTTTATAGCCATCATAAAAACGTGGGAGTCGTACAATGCGGAGAAAAAAAAGAAAATCAAGGTGAGAAGATACAGTGGAGCTCTTTGGTTTTCACTATTGAGGTTTTTTCTTTAGCAGTAAAATCTATCTTTGCCGTCCTCTTAACCTTTGGATTTAAGCTGCATTGTAGAAAAAATAGAAAGGAAAAATGTTTTAAATTTCTCCCAAATAAGTTAACGATAACGTGGGGCAAACAACATTGACTTCTCTCCTTTTTTCCTCTCTCTGTTATTAGGTATTACATTTTGGGTTCTCAAGGCCAAAAAACAAAACAAAAAGAGTCTTATATGTCACGGTGACTTGGAAAGTTGAGCATAGTAGTAAAATTAACATTCACAGCCACAGAAGAACTACAGTAGAAAACTGTCAAGGCCTGAAGTGCTCTTATTATCTGACAGTGTTTTTATATTAACGTCAGGCGCTGGATACCTTTTATTTTAGCAGTTACAGTCCCTAACAAGAATCCTGAATGTTTATATACACATGGAATGACTGTGAGTGTGTGTGTGTGTTGTGTTTGTAGTGTAGCGTCTCACTGTGGTAGTTTTAACTTTGGTATTATTCTCTGTCCACCACAGCCGAGTCGGACTACACAGGCACACATACAGACAGAGCTGCACTGCTGTCGGAGAATCTTAAAAATATACATTTTCTCAAGTTTAGTTTGACATCCACGCAGTTTTTAAGCTCTGCAGTGGATCTCTAACAGCCCAAGGGTCAAACAACACACTCAAAACATAAATTAGCACGTGTATGTTAAGTAAAAACACAAAACCTGGAGTTCAGATGTTTTCATTCCGACAGCAGTGATGAATATACACACACCTTCCTCTCTACAAAACACAGCCACATCCTCAGCACTTCACTGAACTCCAAACAGCGAGAGGACACGGTGGTGGACTCTGCAGGTTAAAGCCATAGGAACAACTGGTTAATGAAAATCTTTGTTTCTCCTTCATCAAACTAACTTGCTAGGGCCAGTTTCACATCCCTCACTCCTGAGTTCAGACAAGTCACGTCTTTTTTGTTTGTATTTTTTTTTTTGTCATTAAAGCTTGAATGTCTATTTGGTTTTTTCATCAGAGTATCAGAGGTATGAGTTAAAGCCCTCGTCCCGAAGCGGGACGGAGGGAATCAGAAAGCTTTTTAGAGAGCAGAGGAGGAGACGTGAACGGAGGAAATTCACTCAACGGGACAGAAATGTTGGATTTTAAACCAAAACAAAGGGCAAATGTTGAGAAATGTGTCAAACTACTGCCCAGTTTAACCAGTTTGGAGTGTGTGAAACTGAGCTGGGTGAAACAGTTATCATTTCATAGTCAGATTAGTTTCCTTAGCTTTAGTGGGACATTATTAGCATAATGTTTTGTAATAAGAGGTAGTTATATTATTTTTGTGAAATGTAATTTAAAAGTTCAAGTTTACATGACTGTTATTAGCATTTTGATCAATTGTCAGCTATGTCGACCATATTGTGTCATGTCTTTTACTTTACTCTTTCGATCTAAACAGGTGAAGCTAATGTTAGCTTGTTCTGTTAGCTATGTGATAGCTACAACTAATCTCTAAGAACTAGTTTGTGGGATTCAACCAATGTTAATTTAGTAACGTGTAAATGCTGGTGCAACTGAGTCTGTGCTGCACGTGACAACATGGACGAACACTATTGTGTCTAAGTCTGATCCATAATGAGAAAGTCAAGCATTTAAAATCTGTGTTATAGGGAAGTAAACATCACTGACTGAAGATTATAAAACAGCAACACACACTCCAGGTTCTGCATATGGGAAACACGAAGCTAATTTTTAAAACAGCATGTATTTTCCTCCGTCACAGTTTCTCTGCTACTTTCTCTCTCTGTGTCAGGTTACAACAGTCTTTAGGTTTGGTTTTGCTTTGAAACATTCGTTTGGCATCTTCTCTTCTTGTCTTGATCTCAAGAACACCCCTCTCGGCAGATACAAGCCTCACAACAACCCCTGAAAAACTATTACAAAGATCCAGAAAGACATAAATAGAATCCAATAAATACATAAATAAAGAATCAATAAATAAACAAGGTGAGAGACAAAGAAGTTCATAAAATACAAACGGACCGTTTTTTTCCCATCCCCGAAAAAAGCACACACCTCCCCTCATACAATAAATACAAATATTTTTTTTCCAACAAAGAGCTCGTGAGAGATAAAGAGTTTTAAAGCTTTTGGTTCTTAAATCAAGTCATCGTCTTCGGTCGTCATCGTCAGAGGATAATCGCCTCTTTATACATCAGCAACAAGAGCAGTTGAACATAGATTATTTCCCCCTACAAAAACCTAGAAGAACTAATGGATACATTCCCTCTAAAAGTGGATGTTAACAGCCTTTAATCCGCCTCAGACGTCAGCACCCCCCCCACTCCCCTCCCCATATCATCTTCACCGTTGGTTGCCTGTGTCTGTTACATTAAAGCTCAACTCTGTTTTCAACCTGGACCGCGTCTTTTTCTTCCATCAGTGATCAATTCTCACATGAACGTCACCAACCGTTCGTCATTAAAGTTAGTATGATATGAAAATCAACCTTGTTTGTCTTGTAAATGTATCACAGTGAACCTATTGTTAAGTTTTGTTATCATGTGTTAACACTGTTAACTCATCCTGACGTGTTGTAGATATTTGCTTGTTTATCTCGTTTCCAGTTTGATTTCTAGGTCAAATAACTGGTCAATATGTGCCGCTGACGGCATTACGCGTACAATAATATAACTTTGGGGAAAAACAAGTCTCTGTAGACTGATTTGAAACTGATTTTCATTCATGCTGACATTAATAGAAACCAGTGGCTGCTTGTAAAGTATTAAAAACTATATAAAACAAAACAAGACATAAGGCAAACGTGAAAAGACGCATCTTTACGTATTAACTTCTCATTCTGTAAAGAAACATCTGTTGAAAGATATGAATGACGGCTACTGCACAGTCAAGCTTCAGAAGCAGGCTGTAAATAATAAACAGTGAAAGTTATCAGATCATAAATAGACTAAAAACTACATTTGTGCAGCTTTTAACCAGGTGACACGTGGGTTGGCTTCGTGTTTAGCTTTTGATCCGTGCTCTCCGACCTGTGAAGACGGGTCCAGGTTAGAAATGACCAGAGTTTCACTTTAAACTGTTTAAAAAAAAAAAGCTAAATTAATATTATTAATATTATTATTTGTCCAACATGTTTATGTGACAGAAAGAGTGTGTTGTGTGTTTTACGGTTTGGTTTGTATGCAAGAGAATTATCTTTATACCGACACATGCTCACACACACACACCCATACATGCACATACACACACACACACACACACACACACACACACACACACACACACACACACACACACACACACACACACACACACACACACACACACAATCACACACAATCACACACTTCAGCTGAGCCTCTCGTACAACTTGTGCATTGGTTTGGTTGTTCTATTTGGTTTGGTTACATGTCTAAAAAGTTTTGCTTTTGGTTTTCAGTTTTGGCTTTTTCACAACATTCTGTATCAACTAAAAAACTTTTTATCTTGGAAGCTACATTTTCACAGTTATTTCCAACCATAAAGAAACAAAAAGAAAAACCCAGAGCACAACCGAAGAGACAAGAAGATATGAAAATAGGCAACGCGTCGCCAACAACCCACCACCTCCCCGCCCCCGCCCCTCCCTCCCTCCTTCCCGCCGCATAATAAGTAGAAAGCAATGAGACAAATCCATACATCATTAACAGACACACTATGGAAAGCAAAAACAAAAATATATATATTCTCAAAGTCAGTTTGTTGAGGTTATTTCATATTTTATCCATCCAGGAAAAAGAAAGTGAGAACAAAGCCGAGGTCGCTGGCAGAGGGAGGGAGGGAACGATTTCTGTCTGTCGATACAAGAACAGCAATCACAGCTAAAGACGGACAGACAGACAGGGCCTTACTCCCCCCTTTTCTCCCCTCCCCTCTTTGTTTGTATTTGGTTTAGTTTCGGTTCAGTCACTCATACATAACTAGTAGCAGTAGTAGTAGCTTTTGGTTTTGGGTTACTTTTTGGTTTTTTGGTCCGCCGCTTCGAGCGCACCTCCTCCTGCTCCTCTTCCTTTTTCTCCTCCTCCTCCTCCTCCTCTTCTTCTTCTTGTTTTCCCCCTGCAGCTTTTCGCACCTTTGGCTCCTCCGCTCCTGACTGCTTCTCCTTCTCCTCCTCTTCTTCTTCTTCTTCTCCTCTTTTCTTTCGGCCCTTTGATCTGATCTTTGGAGACAAAGGAGGGGGGCAGATGGGAGGGAGGGATGGAGGGCAGGGGTTTGGGGGCAGTAAGGGGAACGCCGGTGCTTCACCTCTTTCTTTTGTTGTTTTTTTTTTTTTTGGTTTGGACTCTCTTATGCTTGTAGTGTGTATGTGTGTGTGTTTTTTTTCCCTTTGACACTGCTGAGGTTTTGTCTGGACACTCGTCTCCCGGGCGAATCCAGAGACAACGCTGCCAGAGGCGATGCTTTGGTATCCAAGAGTGACTGTCTGGTGGTCGATGAGCAGTCTGGAAGATGACATGATGATGGTATGGGTGTGTATGGGGCGATGATAAATAAAAGAAGGCAAATAATGCTGAAAGAAATCCCAAGACTGTCCACATCTGCCTGTGGTGTGTGTATCCTCTTTGTAGGCAGTATCTATCTATATATATATATATATATATATATATATATATATATACTGTTGCGTGTGTACACTTCGGTTTGAGCAAACTTTAAAGATAACAATGAGAATATTGAAAATGATAACAGAAATGTTTCTTTTGAACAGAAATTAAGATATAATAAGAATAATCAAATAATCCCCAATTCAGTGTAAACCAAAAAAATGGAGCATTAGATCATTTTTCAGCTGGGTCAAAAGGGATTTTCCAACACTTATGGTTGGTTTTATCCTATTTATGTGCCAGACGGGTGGGTTTTGCCATATAGTAAAATGTAATGAATACCAGACCGCTCAGGCATTCACAGGAAAGCTTTGTCAAGTTATTTTTTATCTATAGTATGTATGGATTGGCATCTTACCTGATGCTATAGTAATTATAGTGGTAAACCCCACCCGTCTGCCATTCCAGGCTGGATAAAACAAACACGGCCTGTTGTAATGTAAAGTAGGTTCACACTGTAAAGCTGTAAAGAGAGAGGTAGGTAGATATCCTGCATGTGGGATCAACTGTAAAACATTTGGCAAGAAATACCATAAAGAGCGATGAATATAAAATAATAGAAAAATAGATGTTTTGAAAATCTTCAACTGAAAATGAGAATAATGGAGATCCTGACTGAAATGAAAAATGTTTGGCGTGAAGTAGAATGGAGTACTGAACTGATCCTGGACAGATCAGGATGCAAAAGTCTTTTTGAACTAAAGCTTTTCTCTCCGTTTGTTGTTTTTTTGTCTTTTTTGGTTTTCAGTTTTTGGTATTTGGAGATTTTGGTTTTCATCTTTGTAAGTGTGTGTTTCTCTTCTAGCATCTTCTCTTTTTTAAATTTGGTTGCAACCACATGACCTTTCGAGCTTGTTAGACAAGTCTTTTTCTTTTTGCCTCCCGTCTCTCACACACAGTTTGGCTTCTCATCCCTGCCCTCAGCGAGTTTATTTTTTCTCCAGCCGATAAAAAGCACGGTGTTCGTTTCCCGATGCCAAGCAAAAACACTCCTCAATGCCACCTCTCCAGCTGTGGATCATTATTTGGTTTCAAATGTCCCCCCTCCGTTCTGCAGTTCTCTCTATCCTCTCCATCCTCCCTCTCTCTTTGCTTCCTCCCCCCATCCGTCTGTGTATATTTTTGGCTTCAGAAGACTTCAGCGGGGAGACAGAGAAAGAGAGAGACGAAATCAGAGATGGATCAGACAGAGAGATGGCTTTGGTTGAAAGGCGAGGTTGTAAATTCAGATTTTTAAAGCTCCTTTAACGCTCTGCTTCCTCCTCTTCCTCCTCCTCGTCCTCCTCCTCTGATAGGATACTTTGGCTGTCAGTCAGGGATCACTCGGCCATGGCCCCTCCCAGGGGCGGCGGCGAGGCTTCGCTGAAGGAACAGAAAGAGGCGGGACTTGAACAAGGAGATGCGGACTCCTCGGGGCATGAGGTTGGGCTCATGAGGTCGCTGGCGCCATGGGACGGAGATTGGGAGAAGGGGGGTCTCGGGCCACACACCCCACCACTGCTGCCGCAGACGCCACTGACCAGTCCTATGGCAGGCGTGGAGGCTGTCGCCATGGAGCCGGTCACCATGGGGAGGAGGGTGGGGCGGTTGAGGAAGAGGGAGGAGCGGAGGGAAGCGGGGACAGCGGGACCCCCAGGTCCACCCAGAAGCATGTGACCCACTCCCCCCTCGAGGCTGGACATGGGCAGTTGACCGCTGCTGGCTGCCAGTGCTGGTAGGGATGGAAGAGAGGAAGACGAGGGGCAGAGTGTGGACAGTGATGGAGGAAGGACAGGAAGACAAGGGGGGAGGGGAAAGGAGGGAGACGTAAAGAGAGATAAGACAAAGGTTGAGAAGAAAAGAGGAAGAGGACGAGGCAAAGATAAATGTGGGAAGAGGAGAAACTCGAGAGAGGGATAAAAATAGACAAAGAAGTAATGATGAAGAGAGGGGAAAAATGAAGAGCAGGACAAACGTAGATGTGGTGGCAGTGAAGAGGAAATGGAGGACGGAGATAGGACACAAAGAAAATGGAGAAAGGACAGAAGAAGAGGTGAAGAGAAGGATGAGAGGGGGATTAACGGAGGCAGAGGACGAAGAGGAGAACATTTGAGGAAAAGCAAGCAGAGCGGAGGAGAAGAGAGAAAGATGTAGAAGACAGAAAAAGACAGGAAGTAAGGAGTCAGTGAACACATCAGTAACAGGAAACATTTCAAACCTGGATGGCGGAGATACAGATGGCGAGGAAAGACTGCAGAGCGAGTGGATTTTACTAAACTATAAACGTACAAACTGGGACTTGATAGGCTCGTGTCAATGACTGAAAGGTCGGTTCACAACAAAACTATTATACTGGTGGTGCAAAGTAGTTATTTTCAAAACGGTTCATATACGGGAAGACTAATCTAATGGAAAGACACACTGTTACTGAATTTTTGAATGTTGAAATGTGAATGAAAACAGATAAAAGTCCATTCATGTCTTTGTATTAGGGTGGAGGCAGAAATCTCAAAACCTGCAGATAAAAACATCTACATGGATGGACACTTCACTACAGGTCAGTAAGAAAATATATCTTCTTTTGGAATTTGGGTGAACCGATCCTCCAAGACATGAACATGTGGACCCTCTAATGCGAGAAGACAAATGATAATCAGCAAAGGATGAAGATGGAGATGTTTTTTTTTTTTATCTACACATGCACAGAAACCTACACACTCTGCTATGTGATGATGCAACAGATTGAAACGGATGCTTGTGAAAGTGTGAAAATGAACAATGTCTGTCTCATCCTCTCAGCCAAACATCTGCCACAAAAAGGATTAAAATAAATCAATTTAAATCAACAGTAGGGGGCACACTGCAACATAGAAAAACAATTAGTGACCCAAAGAGGTTTAGTTCAGATATTACGAGACATTTTTCAAGGCTGTGCAGTGACAATAAACATCCCGACACTGACGAGCATCTCGTACTTTTCTTTAAAACGACTGCAGCAAACATGTCAGAATAACCCATCTATCAGTCAGAACTCGGCTGTAACAGAGACTGACACCTGCCGACTTTTGAATTCCAGCGTAATAGTCAACACTTTTGTCCATTACAGCACCACAAGTGCAAACATTCATAGCGTGTGTGGCCCCAGAGGGATTCAAACCAGAAATCCTTTCACGTCAACACTTCATTTCAGCCTCTTTTCACTGAGGCTCCTCTTTCTTCTCTCCTTCAGCCTATAACTCTATCAGCGCCGGCAGTGCCAGAGCTGCAGTTTCCATAACAGGCTGTATCCTTCTCATCAACACATGGCCCGGAGGAGGCCGGCTCTGAATGACGCCGCACAGAGCGGGAGAGAAAAAGGGGGGAAGGTCTGAGTCGGCGCTACAGGGAGATGGACCACATGACGGATTCAAAGCTGAGCTCAATGAACCTTATTTGTGATGCTTAATTGATTTTTGCAGCAGATCATCTCTTTCAAAAAGGGGAATTTTGAGTGGAAACTAGTTATTTAGCCAACAGGCGTTGATATTGAGAGGGAGGGGATTGTGCCTGTTCAACTGTTTACTGTAAGCTGACTTGGCCTCCTAAGCTTTGCCATAAGGGGCTCTTGTCACTTTGTGATAATAGCAGGCTATTGTATGAGAATGAAATTGAATCTTTCACCATACTGAGCGATTCACAAAGTTTGTGCTGAGGAGGAGGAGGAGGGGGAGGAGGAGTGTGGCTGCAAGGAAATTCATTTTGGACAGAATGGATGAAGGGTGAAATGGGAAGCGGTTTTTAGAAATGGAGACTCGTGAAGACCCGCGGGGCTGGAGGGGTCAGCCTGCATGCACCAACACACACACATGCACTCATGCACACACACCTTGCATGGTAGCCAGGGGATTGCTGCCAATGAGGGCCTGGTTCATCCCTGTGCTTACTCCCATCATTGTGTTCCTGAAAGGTGGATGGATCGCAAATTAACACACACACACACACACACACACACACACACATGAACATTCACACATGTAGAGAAACACACATGTTGGCAGGTTAAATGATATAAACCCAACGTACTTATCTGTCCCTTGTGTTTGATGGTGTGATTGAAGCAACAGCAGCTTCTTGTGCCTCACGTGATCCCATGTCTCCATGTGTGAGAACATGCAGACCTGCAGTCAAACTGGTGTGGCAGCAGTCTGACATGCCTTCAACAGCTGAATACCGAAGATGTTTCTGCAACATGCAGCTACGTATGTGATGTCAAGTTAAACATGTTTTTTTTCGTTACAGGTGGAGGAGTGTTGAAGGTTTCACTCATTTAAAAACAACTCAAACACTGTAGATTCTCTATAAACGTAACTAAATGAAATAACAAACCTGTGAAAGTATTGAAGTTTGTTTCATATCTATGCGTTCGTACAGAAGAGTTGCTTTTTCAATTTGTAAGAAAATTCTTTTATCTGTGGCTATCTTATATATATTTTTTAGATTAATTACATAGTTGATTCATTGCTTTGTTAACATGAGGTGATGTATTAAAATTTCAGGCTTTATCGGACCAACAGTTCAAAAACTAAATATATTTAATTTACAATGATACAAAACAAAGAAAATCAGAAAATTCTCACATTTGAGACGCTGGAACGACAAAGTGTTTTGTTGTTTTGCTTTTTCTTTTATGACTTAAAAGATTATTAAAATTGTTGTGGGCAGATTTTCTGACGATCCACAACTTGTTTCTACCTTCACTCACTTGTTACTCCAGTCCTTCAAGTAAATACTTTGAAGCACAAGTGTTTTATATTATATATTGTTTTACGACTGTAGTTTGAAATGTTGAATCTCTAGTTGTATCATGTTGGATGAAAACTGCACTGTCTGAAGATGAGACGATCATGTCTTTCTTTTTTTTTTTTTAAATTTACCACGACATAAACACTCACCCAGCGTTGAGCCCGTGGGCCCCGAGGCTGGGAGGGGCGGGGCTGGCTGTGCTATGAGGGGGCGGAGTCACAGCAGAAGAGGTGGAGCCTACTGCAGCCGAGCTGACGGGGGTCATGGGGCAGGATGCTGAAGGTGACGAACTGGCGGCTGATGGGAAGAGAAGAAGAGGGATATCGATGCCATGTAGTGGGTTTGTTGTCACTGTGCGGCTGAGTTACAGCGTTATTACTAAATAAACACTTTGGTGACACAGTTCTTCATCAACAGTCAGGATCCTGAGCTTCTTGAGCGTCTTCTTCAACTCCACTCAACTACAGACTGGAGGGAGAAGTTTGCGACTGGAAAGTATTAGCCTCGGCTCGACGGGCCAATAAATTTCCAGCTGTGTTTGTTACCTGTCAGGCCATCTGTCATATCTGTGAAGCCTGGGATAGCTCACACTGCAGCCGAGGGCCATAAATCACGAGGACGAGTTATGACTCATGGAGGTAAACAGCTCAAGATGCGACCCGTGCTTCCATGTTGTTGTCAACAAAACATCATTGTTTTCTATTTCAATCTTTCTCTCACAGAAATCTTTTTTTTTTTAAAGTGATGATTCTTCAGTGTTTCATCAAACCAGCGAAAGACTCCGACAATACAGAAATATCAACTTCTTCCAAATAATGTCAGGACGAGTTTAATCTTCCTGTGACCGACCTTCGGGTTCCAAAAACGCAATTGAGAAACACTCAACACATTTAATTATTTATTGATGAGACTCTACACGGGCACAAACAGTAATTACAGCTCACCTGTTGTGCTGAGGCTGGTGGTAACCTGGGACAGGCCCTGACTCGATATCTGGAGAGGGAAAGAGGGGAAGAGAAATCAGGAGATATTTTCATCCATCTGTGAAACAAATATCAGGCCAACTTCTGAAATTACACAGAAAAAAGTGGCAGAGAGAGAGAAGTAAAGGTTAGTGGATTCATGGTGGACTGTACCATGTGTGGGCTGTAGCAGGAGGCTTTGTGCGTCACAACAGGCGAGGTCTGGCTAGGCAGGGGAGGGGTGGTGCTGCTGGAGGGGTTGATGCGTTTCTCTTTCTGCCTGCGGTTACAGAACCAAACACGAATCACCTCCTTCTCCATGTTGAGCTGCTCCGCCATGAGCAGGATCTCCTCCGAGGTAGGCTTCTGGTTCTGAGGAGGAAAACATCCGACTGATGAGTAAATAGACGAGTAGATGCTGAAAACAACGTGGGCTTTCATGCTTTTACACAGTTTCCTATATACTTGGTAAATAAGTCCGCGTCTTACCGCGTGGAAGTTGCGCTCTAAAGCCACTCGCACGTTGGTCTCGATGCTGGTGCGTTTCTTCCTGCGTCGGCCGGGAAGACCCTCGATGCCCAACATGGGGGAGGAGAGAGAGGACGGGCTGGGCAGCATGCTGTCTACTGCCATGGTTTCTGTCAGAGAGAGAGAGAGAAAAAAAAGCAACAAAGACATGAAGGCCAACAGACAGAAAAAAGCAGAATGGTTCGTTTATAGAGTTGTCACAGTTTTTTGTAACTACTAATATGGTGTCGACAACTTAAGATAACTTTAGTCTTACAGTACTATGGCATTTAAATAGATACGATGCTACATAAATGTCTGTATGGATACATTAAAATACCATATTCAAAAACATTTAATAACTGTACATTTTAATACATCGAGAGTTTTCACTTAACAACATTTCCATCAAAAATAACGTTCATCTGTCCATGAAGTCTCTTCAAAGCCGACCAGTGTCGGCTGTCAACCAGGTTTGGACGCCTGCTCTGATATGTTTTGGATGTTTACCTGCGTCACCCAGCCACTTCTCCAGCAGCGGTTTCAGCTTGCACATGTTCTTAAAGCTCAGGTTGAGTGCTTCAAACCGGGAGATGGTGGTCTGGCTGAAGTCGTTGCCATACAGTTTGCCCATAGCCACGCCGACGTCGCCCTGATAGAGACAGTTCAACAGTGTCAGAAAAGAAACTGAGACTCTCACACACAGCATTGTCCACCTTCCTCTCATCTCTGTCTTTTACCTGGGTGAATCCCAGCTTGATGCGTCGCTGTTTGAAGGTACGGGCAAACTGCTCCAGTTCCTCGAGGTCGCTGGGCTCTTCACCCATGTGACCCCCGTGACCCCCGTGACCTCCAGGAGTCAAGCCAGACGCCAAGGAGGAAGCCATGGCACTGCTGGACGCAGATGTGACTCCTACAGACGTCACAACACCAATACTGCTACTGCCGGTGGCAACAATAGAGCCGCCGCCGCTACTTCCACCGACCACAACATCGCCGCTTTTCTCCCTCTGTCAGGAAGTAAATAAACAAAAGATACATGCGTGCAGAGGTTAAGTGTGAGGCCCAATAAATGCAATGACTCCTAAACCCTGCAAGTGTTAATACTATGGTCTACTGCTAAATTATACAGAACTGTCAAGGCAGAGAAATACATTCTCTGAAAAAAATCTGCATTTTCACTTTCCAGGAATTTAAATAACCTGGTTAGTGAATACATACGAGGCAATCGGCCGGGAAACATGCCTTTGACAAATGATACAGATTTGACAGACATCATGCACAAAAAAAACATGCCCATCTTTTATTCTAAACAGGAGAAAAATACTATGAATTTAAGGTTTGGAAATAGAGTTTAACCTGCCACCAGGTCAGCTGACAAAAGAAGACAAACACAGCACGTCAAAGCAGGAATTTGACCCCGCGAGCTTTGGGAGTGTCAACTAATAAACGTCATGAATAATATCTGCTGCTACACGCCTAGTTTTCATTCACCGTCTCTGTGCATAAAACACACAAACAAGCAGGGAACACCTGCCGTTGGGTTTGACATGACTTCATCATGGTTTAATGAAAAGATCTATAACAGCCCTTGGATGTGTGAGGATGCATTCATGTATTATGTTACAGAAGATAAAGGCTGGTGACACAAGGTGAGCTGTCTGACTTGCGTGTGAAAATATAATCAAGATCTATTGTGAAAAGAACCTGTTACGGAATATATTTTGTATTAAGCAGCCGCCTCGACCTTTTTCCTTTGGAAAATGGGCAAACAGATTGTAGCGGCAGAGATCAGCAATTTGTTTAAAATATAAAATTACTTGTGCTGCTTTGATACACGCGTTTGCTTAAGGAGAGCACGACTTCAAGGACATTCGAGTGTGTTTTGCATTCAGCAGATGCTTTGCAGCAGATGATGGTTGACGGTGGTGAATGTCAGTGTGACAGACACACTGTGGTGCAGAGATTCAACATCTATTTGAATTACATGAAAGAGAGACAAGTCCCACTTGTCATGTAATTAAGCTCTGTAGTTTCCCATGGTCTCTCTCTCTCTCTCTCTCAGACTCACACAAAGAGATTTTCTACCTGTGCTTGGAGTCCCAGGCGAGGTGGGGTTGTCAGTAGTCCCCCTGGGCTTTGCTGAGGTAGCTGGATCAGATTTGGTGTCGAGAGCAAACCTGTGAAAGGAAGAGCAATCAATTAACAAACCAAACAATCAATCAAATTAATAAAATAATTAACCAGTAAAGCAATTGGGCATGGGACAAACAATGCTGAAATGTTCTGTGGTTCTGTTCTGTTTCCTCAGTTGACCTCACCCTGCTGCGGCTGCTGTGCCTGTGCTGGCTGAGACAGGAGGAACTGGGCAGGAGACTGGAGATGATGACCCGGCATCAAAACCAGCTGCTGGAGCTGCAACAGCTGCTGGATGTCCTGCAACAAAACATGTTTCAATATACTGCACAAATAAACTAGCTCTAAAGATAACGTGGTGGCCAAAGATTTTAGTGCAACTCAGAAATAACATCATTACTTCATGTAAACCCAAAAGGTGCATACTGTTCATTACAGCACCGGCTGTTCGTACCTGGGCTGTGAGTTGGATTGGCTGCGACAGGGCCAGCTGCGGGGCTTGGACAGTTTGCTCCTGTTTGGTTGGCTGTTGCTGCTGCTGCTGGGATTGTGATTGGTTCTGCTGCTGCTGCTGCTGGTTGGCTTGTTGCTGCGCGGCGGCGTGGGCAGCGTGAGCGGCGTGGGCGGCGTTGGACTGCTGAACGGCGGCCGCCAGGAGCTGAGCCTGAGCCTGTTGGAGAAGGAGCTGCTGCTGAGCCGGGAGGAGAGCGGCAAGCTGGGGGAGAGCAGCAAGAGGAGGAGGAGGAGGAGGAGGAGGAAGAATGGAGAGATGGCAACGAGGAGAGAGAGAAATTCAGACAGCGATGGCAAATGAGATGAACATGCAGAAAGGAGTAGAAGGGGATGAAAGGAGAGGTGAAGGACAAGTTGAAGTATGACAGAATAAAGAGAATGATCACGTAAAGGAGGAATAAAACGAAGAGAAAAGTGAAGACAAGTCAGGAGAGAGAACAAAGAGCAGAGTCAGCTAAGCATTCCAGGAACCCAGGTGTAGGTGAATCTGTTAGCGGACAGTAAAAGCATGCCAGAGCAAGACAAGCAAGAAAAGCCATCCACTTAACTTAACAGTTAGCTCAGGTATTTCAATCTACTGCAAATACTGTAACCCGATTATCCTGCATGTCGTGCAAGTGTTCTCTTGTCCTTCAGGGCAGTTATGTACTTATACTGAATATTTTCCTGTGCGCCAGTGCATGACAGTTGTCCCAACGTTACTCTGACCTTAACATTATAAACTAAATAAAGGCACGTTCACATGAAAGCACATTTGTAGCTGCTTATTTAATTCATGGAGCATTTAACTCTAAAGTTGGGTTCATTTTACCAGGCGAGAACTAACTGAAATGACCAGAAATGCAAGTTTTCAGACACGGATGTGGACCTCTTGGAGCCAGCGGTTCATCATTTTTTAAATGCTAGAGCGGTGACATGAGCCGAGTCCACCGTGCTGAGCCAAAATGTCAAGCGAGACTGTTTTGACAGGTCATCAAATCTGTCTGTCAAATAAACAATGAGGCTACATGCAACTTTAGTTTAAACGCAGTGCTTCACCTGCAATTGAGTAGAGTGAACAGAAACTTTTTTTTAACTTCAGATCAGATGAAAGAAAGTGCCTCCTGCTATATTTCCAAAGCAGTTTTCATATGAAGTCCAGAAAATCCTCACTGACACAGAAAAAACGAAACATAGAGGAACTGTCCTGCTTTGAATCCACTAGACTCTGGATGTCAGCTGCCATGTCCACAAAAACATATCAACATTTTTAATTATTACCAAAAACAATCTACCGTGTGTGTGTGTGTGTGTGTGTTGTCTCACCCCTGCTAGCTGACTGCCAGCCAGCATCAGCTGTGTGTGGTGGTGTTGGGTCTGTTGCTGTTGTTGGGAGGGAGGTGCAGGAGGAGCAACGGTGCTATGGGTCATCTCAGAGCTCTCCTCGCTCTTTCCCTGAAGTAGATCACAAAGACAAACTTTCTGTCAGCGAGTATCTTTTTTTAAAAAACTGCATTAATCCAAGGAAGGTTTTTTGAGCAACATGCTGCATCACATTTACACACACACACACACACACACACACACAATTGTTGCCGAACTTCCGATGCTGCAAGAAAATGTGTTTGATTACAGAAAATCACGGGGTTAACCATGAAATACTTTGTGTACAAATCCTCTTGAAAATCCTGCAAGTGTGTCCCCAAAATGATTCTTCTTATAAATGTGATGATGAGGTAGACCAGAAGCACTTGTGAAAAACACAAGTACTTGTATGAATGTCTTGTAGCGAGAGGCAGCGAACGTAAATGGCTGCATTTCACGTAACTGTGAGGAAACATCAATCAACTTGTGCGCACATCAAAGACAGTGTAACACATCATTTTTGTAGCCATTTTGCGCCTGCAAACACACCACGCTAGACTTAATTTCCAGGATATTTCTGCCTTCACTAACTGCAATGCAGACTCATGTCTTGAAACACACAGAGACTGATGCATATTTAACAAATATCCAACAGATTTCACCAGCTGTATAATTATGACTGCTGAAGTGATAAACCAGTTTGGGACCCACTCTCACAGACGTTCATGGAGCCAGGGAACAGGTTTCTCAGAATGTAGAAAGACAAGAAGACAAACCAAACCTAAAAAAAGTCAGAGATACCTCTTGAGCACTCATTCGTTTGACTTTGACTTGAACTCGAGCCTCCCTTTGCTGCTGCTTCTCCCTGATTCACAGGATGAAGTGTTTACCGGCCATCTGTGCAGAAGGATGAGTCAATCGTCCTCGTTTTCACGGTGTCAGAAACATTCCAGAGCTGCTGACCTCTGACCTCTAGCTGTCGTTACCTGCTCACAGCCCTGTCATTACCCATCCATCACCGCTGCACCGTGCTGCATCTTTACGTCTATCACTCACCATCACCTCATTCACATCCTTTTTTTTTTATTTCTGCCTTTTCACTTTGTTTCTCAGTCAGGTGAGTCCGGACGAAGATGATGAAGCATGACTCGCATATTCAGTGGAGCCTACAAGAGTCTCATTCTGGGAACTGAAGCCATTAAACCCCCCCCACACACACACACACACACACTCCCATGTAACATGAGCGGTTTTATTCTGAAATCCATATCTGACACCAAAAAACAACATCTACATAAAATTTATCGGGCAATATTTGAAATACATAAAATTATGAGCAAATATCTTAAGTTGACTACATACAGAAGTCAGAACAGGAAAAGTGTTTTTTAAAATGGTGAATGGATTTAAAAATAATTACTCAGCATTCACTTAAATGTTTGGCTTTACAGGTTTTTGATACTGAAGCTGTTGACAGCCAAAATTTATGAGATGTTATGAAATGGGATTGACCCAAACAACACACACACACACACACACACACACACACACACACACTGCATGTCTGAACTGGCTCACCCTGATGCCAGCCGGTGTGGGAGAGAGGCTGAAGGGGCTGGTTTTCATTGGCTGGACCTGCAGCGAAACATAAAAAAAGTATTAAAAATAAAATCACACACATTCACAACATCAGTGTCCTCAGTGGCAGTGGATTGTAGAGCGGGGTGGGGGGTGTGAATGGGCTGATACTGTAATCAGTTATTCAAACATCAGACAGACAGAACTGACGCTTTTAACGACTGTCGCTGAACTAAATGCAATCAAACGCTTAGTGTTACTAGTGTTAAGAATAAAAGTAAAAAACCAACCTGGTCATCAGGGCTGTTTCTGTCAGAGTCTGAAACACAGAGGGAACGCTTATTAGACAGTGTGTGTGAGTGTGTGTTCAGTGTAAACTGCATATTTCCGATGATTTAAAGGATGTAACGGTCACTCAAAACATGAGAACAAACTGCTCTCAGACAGATGAATTCACTTTGTCTGTTAACATTTTTTTCACATAAATAACATATGATGATTGAACAAAATGTAATTGTTATTCATATCATAAAATGTGTATATGTGTGTGTTTATGTACCTGAACTGTCCCCTGGATAGTCCGCCCCAGGCTTCTCCTCCTCTGCTGCTTTAGACATCCTGATATCTGCAAGAAAAACACACACACACACACATTAGAAAGGAAAACACACGTACACAGGGGTACATAAGACAAAGCTACATGGTTAGAAAAGCAGAGGGTTGTTGGTTCAAACTCCTCGCTGGCGGGGAAAAACACATTCTCAGCAACTACCGTCCAGGTGCCCTTAAAACATTTCACCACCAAACTGTATATCACAAGCAGACGACTTTAGGCAGGCTGGGACACACACACACACACACACACACACACACACACACACACACACACACACACTCTATATCAGGAGGTGAGACAGACAGACAGACGTCTTGTTTCTGTTTGTTATAAAATAAAACAATGCTGCATCATTTTATCACAAAAATGTTAATTACTGTTACTGACTGAAAAATGATGAGTGTGTGTTTTTAATTTAGTTGATTATTTGCTAACGTCAATATTTGCTTGGATATAATTCCAAGCATTCTGATAATGACAACATGTGTTTGTGGTCTGCCTATGGTTGTGCAGTAATACATTTAATAATTCCATATTCCATTCAATTTGGACAACAACAAACAAATACCCCAAAAGCTGCAGTCCAGAGTCTAAACTGCGACTATATAACAAGTTTTATTTTTTCAATGAGAATCTACTGAAATGTGAGTTTTACCATCTTACTGTGTGAAAGGTAAATTGATGAAATCAATATATTTCCAGCAGAGCTCTTACATCAAACTACATGTCTGAAAGACGTTTTTGTGTTCACACTCCATCCCTGTCCTTGCACTCATTACCATCCTGCTCTGCTGCTTGTTCTCTTTCAACCTTTCAGATATACAAACAGGGGTACACACGATCACTGCTTTCTGAACAGCAGGTCAGTCCTACAGTACTTGTACTTTTTCCTCTTGCAGGTCAAAGTTCAGCCGACATCAATGCTGTTAGGAAGCGTTTGAATTCAGAAGAAGAGGGAGCAAGTTTTGGTATTAGAAATAAAAGTCCTGAAAAGTGGAAGTGGAATGATGTTGCTGTTGTCCTGTGATAACCTTGTTACTCCTGATGAAAGCCTATGAAAGCTTGGCGGGATAAAATCAGGAAAGATGTTCTTCTTTGTTCCTCAAAACTTTTGGTTTGGAAGATACAGTTCAGTTTTTTACTCTGCAGGGATGATGTGAGACTTTTAAGAATTACTCCTGCTGATAATTTCATCCTGTTTTCATTAAATACGACCTGCAAAAACAACCTGGAGAAAACCCTGCTGAGCAAAAACTTATTTCAGCGAGAAAATTGATGATATCATACCCTAATTTAGCTCTTTAAATGTAAACTCTATTGACTCCGGATGCGGAACTGGGATTAATATCAGCTTTTCATGACAGATATACTAACTACCCCTCTTCTGTTTGTGGCGACTTCTGGGATTGCAGAAATAATTGGTCCAGGAAGAACGACGCCAGAGGAACTGCTTACCTGAGCACCAGACATTACTCAGCACCACCGCCGCCGCCATCTTGGATAAAACACCCCTTCACCCCCTGCGCTACACTGTTAACTTCTGTCTGTTCTTCAGCTTTTATAACTCATTTTCTCTCTTTGACTCAGGACTTTTTGCAAGAGCTCATCTATGACACCAGCTCAACAAGACAAGAGACATCTCGCTAAAAACGTGGCAGGGAGGAGATTACAATTTGAGCTATGAGTGATTTAGTGCACATGTTCCGTCTGCATGAGGTTCAAGTAATAAAATAATATAAGTACGCCTGATAAAACCACAGCCAACATCCTCAGCTCCTCTTCTTCCTTGCTGTAATTATAACTACAGCTACCCTCCTTTATACCCTATGGAAGACAAACACACACACACACACACACACACACACACACACACACACACACACGATATAATATGGGAAATGTGAGACAAGGAAAGAATGAATACTTGAAAACAAAACGAGAAAAGGGCTTACTGGAAATTATATATAAGCCTGGTGTGTGTGTGTGCATGGTGTGTGTTTGCGTGTGTGGTAATCTTATCATCAGGGTCACAGACAAGTTCAAGGTGTGATGAGAGGAGGTGGAAAAGAAGGAAGGTAGGAGGGGGAATACAGGAGTAGGAGAAAGAGAGACAAAGAGAAAGAGAGGGAAAAAGAAAGAGACGGAGCGGTGAACGGCTGCTCTGAGGAGACGTTGAATCTGAGGCAAAACAGAAAAATGAAAGAAAAAAGATGAGAGAAAGAAGATAAAAAATATGTAGTGTTTTGCCGTTGGATACCGAACAGAGATACAAACTGTATCGCACACTTCTCAGTAATAATGCACATTAATGTCGACCTCAGCCTACATCTTCCCACCAAAATGAGCTTGAGTGCAAAGTAGCTGATGGCATCTTGCATTCATAAATTTGTTTTGTGTAATCTGTCAAAATCTTTGTCTTCCATCAAAGGAGGTAAATGTTTGTAGGTCTCATTGTTGTAATGAAAAGGAAAATACATTTTGTTCAAGGACTGAGTGAGCCCTCGGTTAGTGGAGGGTTGGAGTTACACAACACAACCAGATGGTGGCAGCACCGTCCTGGAAATGCTGGGCCAGAACTGTGTGTGTGTGTGTGTGTGTTTGTGTGTGTGTGCTGTATCAAACAGCGTACACAGTAATAAGTCACCTGAATCCTTTCAGTGAAAAAACAATCTTTTGTGTTCAGAAATAAATAGTTTTGAAGGAGCAAAAGTGTTCAGTCACAGGTACAATAATAAATAAATGAAGAGCCTGAAACATGATCTCAAAACTAAAACTGGAATCTTAAACACAAAATTCTGGTGCCCTAAAGATGTAGAAACCTTTTAAATACACATTTTAAGTTACACTGACATTCAGATCCTCCTCGGTTACAAACACAATTTACTTCTGTGACCTTCTTCATCAGGTCACTGATTGCTGACATTGAAATCTCCACAAAAACACTAAAATCCAAGCCGACGATTTACAAATATATACATTTTCCTCCATATTGAATTAACTAAGCTGTTAATTTTACACACTCACCTCACTGTTGTTAGTCAGGCGTACTGTATGTGTAGTTCTACTGAACGTACAAATGAGTGTTTGCAACATTCAGCTGAAGAAAGTGATTCATCTCAAAAGATGAATAAAAATACTGTCACCAGTACTGCTGTGCCACTCTTACTACTGTAGCAGCTTCCATTACAAGTACTGATATAAGGCAGATACTACTGCAACTCGTAGTACTACGCCTGTTAGTGTTACTACTGTCATCAATACAAGTACCACTACCACACAAACAAACCTTTCATTTAAAAATACAATTTACTAAAATGCTGGATCCATTTCATTCAAACATTGGGTTAAATGTAATACACTCCACTTCAAACACACACACACACACACACACACACACACACACATTTATTATTCCTGGCTCCTTCATCCTCTCAGCATATGAAGGGAGGGACCCCATAAAATCATTTTATCATCCGACTCCCCCCTCCATCTCTCCCTCCCCATAACGCCTCAACTGCCCCTAACCCCTCTGGCCATGGGGCCTTTCAACCCCCACCCCCCATCCATCCCAACCATCTCATATATGCCGACAAATCAAACCCCCAAATGTCACAGATGTCCGGTATACATGTTTTATATTTCTCTGATTTTTCCTGACACACATCTCCGCATGTACAAACGAACCTTCGACCATCTGCTGAGGGTCACAGAAAACATCACTGAAGCTTCTTTGATTTGGACATTTTCAATATTTTTCAGTGTAAAATTTACAGTGACCACCGTCCCAACACACTCCTCCACCCCGGGGCAGTTTGACAGCAGCCGCTCGGATCTCCCTCCACCCCCCCCCCCCAGTCCTTACTCATCCTATCAGTGCTAATAGCATAGAGAGAGGGAGGGAGGGAGAGAGAGAGAGAGAGGGAGGGAGAGAGAGGCCACTGGGCAGATGATGTATCTGTCTTCTGGGGTTGACACGGCCAGCCTGCCTCTGTGTGTGTGTGTTACAGGGGGAAAAGAGGGGGGTGCAGGGTCACTGTCAGGGAATTAGAAAAGGGGGAATGAGTGAAAGAGAGGGGGGGGATAGGATGGCTGGAGGGGTCCTAAACTCGCCCCCCCCCTGTCCTCCTCTTTGCCCACCCAACCCGCCTCGGTCACGCCTGTCAGGGGCCGGTGACAGACGGCGCGTGGGTTTCTGTGTGTATGTTTGAGGGGGGGGGGGGGTTGCCCGCGCTGTTTGGCGTGTGCATGTCAGAGGTCAGGCACATGGTCTCGGCCACCTCGTGCCTCGCAGTGACACACAAACACACACACACGCGCACAAACAAGCTGCCTGCCTTTCCCACCTGTCTCTTGTCACATTCACGACCAAACACACATGCATCAACGAGCAAATCTGCAACTGCTGTGATGAGAAGACATTCAGCTCCAAAACAGAGAAGAGAAACAAAAGTGTAAAGCTGCAGTGAATTATTCATCATTTAATAAAAAAAACTGATCTTACTCAGTTACACCCTAAAAGAGAAGTTTTTTTTAACTTTTATCAGTTACTACAATTATAACCTTATTTTCTAATGAACTGGATCATGTTAAAACTAATGATTATTTATATTATCGATTAAACTGCAGATGATTTTCTCATTTTCAATCGTTTAATAGTCTATAACCTCATTCAATTCACTGTCATGTGACAAAGAAAAGCAGCAAATCCTCACATTTGAGAAGCTAAAGAGGAACGGCAAAGACAGGAATAGTTTGAAGATGTTGAACGTTACATATTTATCTTAACATCTTTCATGAAGCCAAAAAGCTCTCAGTTCCACGATCATTATGATATTAATTACTATAAAACTTCAGCAACACTTGTTTGCCCAGAAACTACATGTAGTGGAGTTTTGAGAAAGTTGAGACACGTCAATGTTCAAATAAAAAAAAGAGCTATCAGATATCTTTAAAAGCAGGTCGGTCTTTAGTGTTTTGACCTCTGAATGCCATAAAAAAAGTTATTCCAACTTTATTGTTACAAAGTCAGAGCTGAAATAAAAAGACTTTGGACCCAACTGACACAAGAATGAGGTCTTTTAAAAGTTTCACATTTGCATTAACTTGTTTTTCCTTTTGTTGCCTATATTAACAGACAAAAGCTAAACTTTTAAAACTGAACTGTCCTTTACAATCAGCAATGCTGGTTATGCATGACCACGTCTCTTTTTCTGCTGGTTAAAGTTCAACACTTGATTACCTACAATACATCTGAGAAAAGCGTGTTGTCTCATTTTAATGACCATCACACCAGCTGAAAACAAACAAAACCCAAACAACAGAGCCGCGTGTCGCTATACATTTGGCTGCATTTAATGAGACTGTATTCTGCTTTAGATGAGCAGAGAAGCTGCTGCATATATACGGTAGACTGTACCGGACTGTACTAAGTAACTACGCTCTCCTCATTGAATCCTTAAACAGAGAAATTATACTTCCAAATTATGTCACCCTACTGCGTATATTTGATTTCATATTCTACACTGTGGGTTTACACAGCCATAGTTACATTAACAGGGTTCCCAACTTGATATTTGGATATTTATGCAGCATGTTTTTCCTCAAAATATCAATGTTTTATACTATAAAAGGGATGAAAACATAATGAGAATGTTTTGCTTAGGCTGACACAAAACATGACGTGACCCTTGGACCCGTGAACATATTCACACAGTAAAACCTCTTAAATTGCACCGTCCTTAATCTGAACACAAGACTATTGTTCCTAATTTCTGTAAGAAGAGAGAACTGGGAATTTTGTTTTCCAATTGGAGGAGCTACAGTTGCTGCTCGTGACTGCCCACGCCCCTACTGAAGAAAGATCCATCCCACCGCCGACCCTGGTTTAATAAGTCCTGCAGCAGAGAAGCACACTACTGGGGTGCACGCAGATTCCCTCGTCACTCTCCAATGTAAACCAAGTCATTTTGGATTATTGGTGAGCATATTTGGCTAGTTCACACTCCTGTGAAAACTGATAGTGTTGGTGCTAACAGGTAGCCAGTAAAGAAAGATGCCAGTTAGCTCCAGCATGCTAGTTGACAACAGAAGAGAATCTGTGTTCAGTTCTGCACCTTCACACTTCCTATTAGCATCCCTACTCCTTCACTTTGTCCCTCACCTCCCACTGCTCTTTGTCCTCCACTTGGTCCATTCTTGATTTATTCTGATCTCTCTCATTTCCTGTCTTCCTCTTCTCCCTCAGCTATAATATGACCATCTCACTTGAACTTCTCTCTAACCTTCCCCCCCTTTTCATCTAAATCCCTCTACCTGTTTTCCTCCATTCCCAACTCCCCCTCTCTGTCAAATTTAATCTCTAACATCCCGTCTCTCTCTCTCTCTCCTCTCGTGTCACATACTCAAACTCTACAGTTTCTTGTATTCCCTTTCATACATTTGGGTTTTGAGCTGCTCTGGAAACAGATAAACACACAGGCGGAGATAATGCTCATTAGTTGGACCATTTTTTGTGCAAGAGGGCGAGTTAGCTTCTGGCAAACTTAAGGGTCAGCAGACTGGTAACTAGCTCACCTAGACATTTACACTACAGTTAGAGCATAATGAGAGAATAATCAATCCTTACAATGCAAATAACTCGCTCTGTACAAAAGAGAAAGACAAGAGAAACTATGGATTTGTGCGTGTTGAGGTTGGGCAGAATTTATATTTTCAGTAACCCCGAGCTTAACTAAAACATTGCATATATTTGTTGATAAAACAACTTCCTGTTACCGCCTAATTGTGGAAAGATATTCTTTATGCAATATTCAGTGTGTACTTCTTGCAATATGTATCTGAACTATTGTATGTTAAAGCTGCAGACTAAATTATTTTTCACATTACTCCTATAATTTAGTCTTATTTGTTGCTTCCTGCAGAGTCTGCTTGTTTCACTGCTTCAGTCTGATGATGCCAGATTAACTGTGTTTCTGTCATTAAGCTTCCTCAAAAATAGATTATTTCTGTCTCAAAGTAATGTTTGTATAACTAAAACTCTAATTCTTCGTCCTCTCTCCCTCTGTGTCTCCGTTATTTCACTTTTTCCACTTCATCCCTTGATCCCCTCTACACCTCTTCCTCTCTCTGTCTCTACCTTCCTCCCCCTCTCCTTCAGTAGTGGTCAGCCGCAGCGGTCATGGCACCACTGGACAGCGCTCTGCTAGCACAGGACACACAGACTCGTTGCCAGGCAACAGCAATGAAAGATCACTGTGTGTGCGCGTGTGTGTCCAAATGTGTGCACAAGTGTATGTGTGTGCATGTCTGCTACTCGCATGTTTGTGTGTGTACCTGTGAGAGTGTTAATCATTAAAAATAAACATGTTTCCCTGCCTGTAGCCGAGGCTTCGGCGTGAGGCAAACAAAGTGCTGCATGCTAATGTCTCCACTGATATTTACACTTTTAAAACCAGTATTAAAGGATTATTCTGTTTTTTTTTGTTATTCACATCATAGTTGTCTGATAAGAAAACCAGAGTGAAATCATATTTGAGATTAATTCTAAATGACCATAGCTAAAAGACTACGATGAATAAGGATATTTCTTTCTACGGGTCGTCAAGAATGTGTTTCATTCAGTGTTTTCTACAGGAATATCAACAACTTCCTGTTTTAAAAAAAGGCCTAATATCTCCAGGATCTGTATGAAAAAAAAACACACACAAAGATTTAATGTCAGTACGCCCACGCAGGCTTTACTAACGCTGATCTGAAAGATAATACTCTTGCTGAGGAGTCGATACTTTTCACAAGTGACTCGTTTCATGCATCTATGAGGAGGCTGCATTGTAATGTGAATGAGTAACATTGTGTGTAGACGCTGGTGATTTGTGTCAAGTGATTGTATGAGTTTATGCACAACTGTGCTTGCTTTGTGCACACATGTACCTTGTATGTGTGAGTCAGAGACAGAGAGTGATTACATGAGTGTGTGCCGCTGTATGCATGTGTGTTCACCTGCATATGTGAACGTGCACGAGGGCGAGCGCTTTCCGAATATGTCTCTAGAGTGTTTATTATATCCGATACAGTACCTCTTTCTCGCACCACATATTTCTGTGCCGATCGATTCTTCTGACTCCCGACAAGACAATAATCGCACCGCCCTCCCTCTCTCCTTCTCTCCACCATTATTACTGCCCTCCCCAAGGAGCACAACGCAGGGATGGAGGGATGGAAACAGAGAAATAAAGGGAGGGAGGACAAGGGGAAGGAGGAGATGGCCACTGTGTGTTACTTCCTTTTCCAGAATCCCGGCGTAAAGACGGAGGGAGAAAATGAGTGGATGAGGGAGGAAGAGGAGGGAGGATGCTGGGAGATGGAAACAAATGAGCAAGAAAGATGAAGACAACGAGCAGATGCTGAAAATTTAGGGAATTTTGGGGGGGATAATGGTGGAGGCTGGGAGACATGACAGAGATGGTTTCAAAGAGAGAAAACAAGGGGAGTAAAGAGACAGAAAATGGCAGGGGGAGTGATGGAGGGAACGGAGGGAAGATGGTGATGGGACAGTGGAGGAGACACATGAGAGGAGGGAGCAAAAACAAATCAGGAAAAAATGAAAAGATATACACGCTGGCAAATGGCAAACAGGCAAGAAACAATTTAGGAATCTGGGGAAGGAAAAAAATAATGAGGTGTGCTGAAAAAGTGAATTAGAGGACAAAATCCCCCCCCAAAAAAGAGAGACATGGGCGGACAGGAAGAGCAGGAGCGAATGAATGGACGAGTGGAGGGATGCTGGGACAGTTAGTGAGGAACCGAGCAAAGCCGGGAAGGAAATAAATGAGCAAAGACGAACAAAAAGACAAACATGGGTGATAATGGGAATGAGAGAGTAAAAACTGGAGACCAATGAAGTGAAAAACAGAAAAAGAATTAACTGGAAAAAGAAATAAAATGGACACATATGGAGCAGCAGCGTGACAGAACATCCTCACAGGAAATAGCAGGAAGGAAAAGATAGTGACAATTGGACTAACAAAGACACACAGCCTCGCCTTGATGGTGTGTGTGAGTGATTGGATGAGGAGGGAGGGAACAGATTGTGTGCAACAGAGTCAATGACAAAGTGGACGGACAGAGTGGACAGAAAGATGACCAAAAAATGAGATGTGGGGGGTTCAAAAAAGAAAAGAAAAGAAAAAAAGGTCAGATAAAAGCCTCTGAGACATGAAACGTACACGGTGAAATCCCAGTTTCATGTTCGAACTAACCTGGATGTATCATCGCTGTAAGCTGGACGTGTGTTCTCACAGCAATTAACAGAAAAAACAATAATAATGTCTCCTAAGCTAGAAAATGAATTGTAGATTTGATGTTGATGAAAATGTTTTAATGCGCTCTTCTTTTTGGTAATTTGCAAATAAAACAGAAATAAAGTCTGATTAAAATAATAAAAAATAGGAAAAGAAAATAGAGACAAAGACTCTTACATGGAGTCCAGACCCTTCAGCACTAATTCTGAGTCAAAATCCTGCAGCCTCCATTTCAGCTTGACCACCGCATTTATTCAGTGGGGGCTGAAAGGATCTCATAAGTCCAGCGAAGGCAGAATTTTCTCCACCCATAGAAGATCATATTATCCTTCAATTTGGAGTTATGAGGTTGTCATGTGACTGCAGGGATATTTATGTTCAGACGATTTGGATTCGGGGTGAAAATCTCAGTACTGTGTCTGAATCAACCCCCCCCTTGTCTTTGTTTTTTGTGTCATCTCTAATTCTGATTCAGGATCTGATCTCGTATCTTTGCCAGCTTTGATAACCTACGTAGCGCCACAAGTGCAAACAAATGAATGACTGAATGACTGAATGAGGTGTGTGTTGAAGCCAGCCCGCCGTCCTCTCCCCCAGCCACGGACGCCAGGTGATCTATGGTGCGTGCTGCGAGCCGTTAGTTGGTTAGGTTTACAGGTTTATCGATTGCACCCGACTTAAATTGGCTCCCAATTAAACAGAGCGCTTATTTGACCTCTTTACCCCTTCCTGTCCTTCTCCTTTCCTGTCCCGTTAAATATCCCCCCTACCTCCATCTCCTCCTTATTCCCCCCACCTCCCTCACACCGAGCTCCTCTCCATCGACACATCCATCTCTCGCTCAGTGTAATACCTCTACTCCCTTCCCCCCTTCGTCTACGGCCGCCACCCCATCCCCATTCTGTTAGCAGCACCTACCCCCTCTATTTAAACCCCTCTCTCACTCTCTATCAACATACAGCGCTGCATTCGTTTCCTCTCGCCGTCCGCTTCCCAGCTTTCCCCAGATCTGATCTTTGCTCTGTTTCTCTCTTACACTTTCTCTCAGTCAATCCGTCAATCTCTCCTTAAATAACAACAATGAATTATTAAGTGTATTTATTCAAACAGCATTAATTATAAAATACAGGCAGCTTGTCAGTCTATTCGCTTCGGCTGAGGCCGACGCCAACAGGATGGGGAGGGAAAAGAAACAGAAGCAGAAGAAGAAGCAGAAGAAGAAGAAGAAGAAGAAGAAGAAGAAGAAGAGGGAGTATTGGGAGGTAAAGGAAAGGTGGAGGGTGAGGTGGTTTGTGGTTAGGGTTGGAAATGGGGGAGAGAAAAAGAAGAAGAGGGAGGTGAAACGGGGGGTTAGGAAATTGGTGTGGCTAGCGGAACAGCTCCCCTCCCTCCCCACTACCCCATCCCTCCCCTCCCTCACCCCCCCCCCTTCCCTTCCCCGCTCTGCTTTGTATTCTGCGGAGATGACAGGGGGAAAGCTTTATTGCTCTGAGTTTGTATCGATCGGGGCCCTGCAGAGGGGGTAGCCAGACCCGCGCACACTGGAGGGCCTTTCGCAGAGGCCGCTGACTGCTGCCTATAGCCCCCACCTCGCACCAGCCAAACACATCCTTCCCTCTTCTTTCTTTCCACCTCTCCTTCTTTTTCTCTCACTTTTTAAAATTGCGGGCTCCTTTTCTTGTTTTGAGAGGTCAAGAGACGAAGCGCGGCGGCTTTTATTTACCTGCGTGCAACATCAACGAACACAGAGAGCCTCGCAGGGTGAGAGCGACGCGCAAATGAGAGTGAATGAAAACATGATCTCACTCGCAAAAGACTTTCCACCCAAACACACACACACAAGCAGAGGTGAAACACGTTCGCCGGGAGCAGCAAGGCTCACATGAATACGCTCATATGTAGCAGCAACTCACATGAAGACGAAGACGAACACACACACACACACACACACACACACACAGCCAAAACACAATCCCAGGCTGCAGGGCTGAGCTGCTGTCCTGACCAGAGTTGCATCAGAAATCCCTAATCTGGGAGCGTGACGGTCCTCAGTTCCAGCAGGCAGGGATCAGGACGCTCCGGGCAGATTCCGAATTTAAGGATAAGATGGGATGGGGATGCAGGTTCTGAAATCACCCCAAGGGACGGAGGGATGGGATGGAGCCAGGGATGAGAGGGGGGAGGTGAGTGGTATGATTTGCCCTCCTGTGCCCCCTCACTGTGCACCCAACTTCCCAGCATTCCTAGGGGCAGAGGGCCAGTGGAGAGACATGGGGACCAATGATTCCCTCTTTTATTCTTATACACACAGTTACACATATTCAGTTTGCCACCACATTGTTTTACTTTTGGTTGCTGGAGCATCTGGACATTACGTGGAGAGGAGAATGCTGGTCTCATTTAGTTACAGCTGATATCAAGTTTACATTTTTTCCAAATATTTAAAAAAGATCTATATTTAAAACAGTAGATAGAAAAGGAAAAGGGCACGTCAGGTGAATTATCTTGCTTAGTGGAAGTCATTTTCATAATCTACAAGAATGAATGGCAGCAAATGGCCACTTCTGATTGGCGGATAATGATCTAAGATATCTTCGCAAACATCATGACCAACAAAGATTACGACAAAAAAATGAAATAAAATAGAACAAAACAAAAAAAAAAAAATCAAATGTTTTCCTTCCTTCCAACTTCCCTGTCACTCGTCTGAATCTGTAACCTCCTGGCCGCTGTCGCTGCCTTCCACTTAACAAACTCCATTTTGTTGAGGTGGGCTGAACGAATTGGCGAGCCAGCCATGGAGAGAGAGAGACACAGATAGAGAAGGAGAGAGAGAGAGAGAGAGAGAGATGGACGAATCGACGGCTGGAGGGAAGAATGGGTGCTCAAGGCCACCCTGCTCTGACCCCCCCTCCTTCTTCAACTCTTTCGCTCCAGAGTGGCTGTTATCTCTCTATTTTTACACTCCTTCCATCAACAGACCGCCCCAGACCCACTTATGTTCACTCACCAAATGACACATGGAGACACACACACACACACACACACACACACACACACACACACACACACACACACACACACACACAGAAAAACACACAATTAGAGATGTAGACAATGACTGTGGTGCTGCTCGGCCTCTGTGAGTCATTAAGCGAGTGTGAGTGTATTTTCACGTTGTGTGTGTTCGTATGTGCACTGCGTAATCACTTGCTGTTTGACCAGAGGTTTGATCAGGAGTGGTTTTCTTCGGCATTATGCTGGCTTAGAAATGTTTCTCTGAAATGTTGTGCTTCACTTTGTTTTATTTTTAAAAGGACATTTTATATGTTAGGCGAATTTAACTCGAGGTTTTGTGAATTCCTTGGGGGGGAAAAAAAAACTAACAACAAGAAAAGCTTGAGGTATATCAAGGTTGTTTCATTTCTATTTCACTATTTTATAAGTCAAAAAACGTTTTTTTCCTCAGAAAAAGTTAATCGTTTGAAATCAAAAGCCTGAGATAGATACAGTTTAAGCTTCCGTAAAGCTGCTTTGATGGACGTTATAACACCTGAGAATATAGACAAAGATGAAAAAACATGCACAGAAAATAATCACATCAGTGAGGTTAAGGTAACAAAGGGCCATTACACGCACACACATATATACACACACACACACAATTACAGGCTTCCAGAGCAGAGATAATTGTAACAACCAGGGAGCGAATAAGTGTGTGTGTTTGTGTCATTGTATGGATCAGATCCATAGGGGGTAGACTATACAATAACGACCAATTTAATAGAAAAGTCTCCCTTTTTGTGGGTGGAATGTGTGTGTGTGTGTATACATGTGCATTTGGATTGTAACACACAACAGGGTGCCTGCATGATGCAATTATACTATACAATATTATGCCTTACACTATGTGTCTTTATTATTTGTACTATAATCATGTCCTTTATTCTCTGTGTGAGTGTGTGTGCATTGGTTGGTATTCACTGTAGATGAAAGCATGCTGGCACATGCTGGACCACCACAGTGTTATGTGCAACTAAGACCACTCTCTCCTTAACACACACACACACACACACACACACACACACACACACACACACACACACACACACGCTGCCTGGCTGACTGACCTACCGCCATTTCACACTACTGACCAGTACAAATTGGATAAGGGTCCATTCTCTCTGCACCAGCACACTTTCACACACAGACACAACGTGCACAAGTACACGTATACACACACACACGCACAAACACGGTCTACACAACAAGCTCAAAATGGCCGAAATGCTGTGGTTAGCGTCGGCCTCTCAGTGGCGGTGGCTAGTAAAGTTACAGAGCAGAGAGAGAACGAGGCGAGACAGGGAAGGCTTGTGTGGCTTCTTCTTCTTCTCCTTCATGCTAAACTTTGAATACATTACTGCAGTCTGCACTCAAATGTTCTGATCATTGTAATTTTTCTCTTCCAGATTTTTACAGACTAAATTAAAAAAGAAAGGGAAAATTGAAGCTGATTAGAAGCAAACGATCGAAAATCCTTTCCTGCCAGAATCACCATCTTCCGTGTGGATCAGATTGCCTTCATCCAACTAAAACGCAAACAGCACACACGCTCTTTCACCCTGACGATCAGACATGTGATTGCTGTTGTGGCATGGACCTTTGTTGCTACATGTCACAGCCTTGGTTGTGTTCTGTACATCTTTTTCTTTCTGCTTTTACATCCCACTTTCTCGTTTCATCTCAGTTTTCTTGAAGGCTGAGACTTTTGTTAAACCTCTGCATCTGTGTGTTTAATCATGTGTAAACTGTTTGTCACTTTATTAACAGTGTGACCTTGCATACCTCAACCCTGCAGTTTCTAAAGTATATATACACCTCAGTGGACACTGGTTTGAAGCCATGACGCACATTGTGATTTCTGTGAGATCGACAACCACAATCTACTCTTTCTCCCTGCTTGATTTTCAGTTTTCTTCCCTCTCTTTAATCTTCACTCTTCTACTTATCTGCTCTGCTACTCTCTGTGCTAAGTTCATATATTAGACTACCTTTTATTTTCTAAACGATCTTATTGTTAGGGGGTAGCACCTGCTGCTGCCCTGTTAGCTTTGCTCTGAGCCTAGCGTAGCCCACAGCTTAGCCTCTAGTCCCCCGCAGCTAATGCAGCCTTGCTAACTGTGTTACGATGGTTTATGTTAACTGTTCCGCCTTTGCAGACTGGGTGTCTCTTCTAGAGAGACGTGTCAGTCAGTTAAAACAGCTCATCTCTGCTAATGTTACCTAAGATTTCACGGGCACTCCAGACAGCTTCAGCCCCAGGCTTGATAGCAGGCCTGTTAGTGACTGGCATGGCCACGTCAGCATATGATGCACAGATTAGCCCTGTTCTTCAGTGTGGGAAGAGAAAGCAACAGGTTGTGTGACCTGGTCTACAGTCACGGCTCCGGACTGCAAACCGGTTTTCGACCCTTGCCAGTCCCACTAGTAAAAGTCCTGTTGGCCTCCTCTACCTCCACCGACTGGGTTAAATAATGAACACTATTAATAGAGAACTTTGTGACCCGCAATGTGAGATTAGCATCGCCAGCCACAGTTTACGGTTTACCCGGGGCCAGAGCTTTTGACATAGAGGGTGCTGCCATCATGTAAGGAGAATCAGGAAACCCAGCCATGTTACCATTATCCTTCCGGTGGGTCAGTCTCAATGAATCTATCAAGTCTAGTATTTATAGCCCATATTTGTCCTGCCGACAAGAACATTGTAAACTTCCTGAAAACCACTGCATCTCTCTAAACCTGTTTGTTGTCGCATAAGTGTATGAGCGTCCAATCTCTTTCTCTTCCCCCCCTCTCTCTTTGGCTGTCGGTGCCTCATTCCAGATGTTTTGGATCTAGATCTTCGTCCTCCAGGAGACTCGGCCTCTGCTCTTGTCCCTCTCCCGCTGTGTGTTTGTTCCTGTGTGTCTCAGTGGTGGAGAGGAGGTCCTCCCGGATCCATATTCCTCTATATCTATCTAAAATGTTTTCATCCTGATCGCCAATACTATAATTTGGTCTATTCTGTACTCACGACATCTATAGCATGTCTGTCCGTCCTGGGAGAGGGGTCCCTCTTCTGTTGCTCATCTTTGGGTTTCTTCCATTTCTTTCCCTGTTAAAGGCTTTTTTTGGGGGAGTTTTTCTTTTTCCAGGGTCTAAGGACAGAGGGTGTCATATGCTGTACAGATTGTAAAGTCGTTTGAGACAAATTTGTGATATTGGCCTACATAAATATAGTTGACTTGACTCAATGTTCTCACCTCTCTATTCACTCTGATGATACACTATTGATTGTAAGCCAGGTTTACAATGCGGCAGCTCGGGTCACAATGCAGCACAGTATATAGTGCACGCTACCTTTTGCCTCCCCCGTCCCCACCCCACTCAGCTTCATATAGAGCTATGTAATTACAGCGTGGCCTTGCCATACCCCCCTATAGCCTCTAATTGTGTGGATGCCAAGACCGCATGCTGTTAGGGAGCAGCTGCATTGTGTACGTTTCAGATGTTTGCCTTCATGTGCAGGTCTGGTGTACTAATGTCAGTACGACAGGGGAGTGGAAAGAAAAACGATTCATGTGTGTTGCCTTCTCTGCTTCTGTGTTCTGACTCGTGTGTGATACATCTATCTGTGGAAAAAACTTCAGCTCAGTCCAGTAAAGTTTATCGTTCAACAGTTTAAAAAAAATCCAGTCTACAAAGTGCGGTGACATTAATCCTTATCCATTAATCCTCATAATAGTTGGGATAATTTTAAAAATAGCTAAATCTTGTACCTGAAAGGACGGATAATGTGACAAATACAGGAGAAGAATTAACAGAATTTACACATATATTAAAACTTCCTCCACACTTGGTGTATTTGGTGTATTTGGTTGTTGTATGAGACTGTAGTAGTTTTATCTAGATGTACCTAATACACTGACAATGAGTGTATATGTTATACAATACATCAAACCAAATCATGAAAATCAAAACGGTCAAGCAATTTTCTTTTGTAGCAAATAACAGCTAATTACACGCAAGCACTTGGCACTCACAGAATCACAGAGCTAATATAGTTGTACTATAGTTGTATAGTTGTAAGTTAACGCTTCAGCTGGGTACAGTTTTAGTACATCTAAGCAAAAGTCAGCAAAAAAAGTCCTCTTAAATCTTACATTTTAACAGTAGAAATCATTTAAAATGGATGTTTCAAAGTCCTCATATTTGCTCTTTGTGCACTTTTGTATCTAATCTGTTGCTTCTTACATAGAAGCTTATACGCTTAACGTTTGCCTTCTCAAGCCAAACTTGTGACTCCATGTAATCTGGTCAATTATTATTAAGTATTGATACTTTGATGCTGATGTTGGTGACTAACTGTTGCTATTAAGTCAAGCTACTGTAATTTGACCTGTAGATTATTAGAGGTTTAATTTTCAATCTCAATTTAATAACTACAACAATGTACCCAAATTCATTTGATCTAATATAATTTATCTAATAAACAAGCTAGGTTTTGACGTTGCTAATGAGCACAAGTGACATTTCCAACAGATTCTGCGGTAAACCTGAAGTAATCATCTCTGGCATTACATTTCTACCAGTTTTCCAACTATTTTGCTTTGCTGTTTTGGCACCTCAATTACTTAATTCAATATTTTTTTCTATATAATTTCTCTTTGTCCTACTGTACATCAGTTAATGAAAATTGTTGTTCTAAACGCTGAGCTGTTCCAGGTAAGGTGGTACACAGGAAGTGTTGGTTTATTTCAGCCTCTGAATGCTGTCAAATGGAAGAAAATGTAATAATATTTGCAGTCCGGGTTCAGATCCACATATATGAGACATATTCTCAAACCAAAAGGCCAAGTATGCTTATAATGTCATGTCGGCATCTCTCTGGGGGGCTCCCACCCGACCGTGCGTGGTCATGTGTTGGTTTAACTCGGTGTACATTTGTAAATCTGAATATTTGTATATCAGCGTGTGTTTGTACTCACAGGCGAGCCACGTGGCCCGATGTGTTTACATTTGTTGACGGGGGCATGCGGGGCGATATCTCACGGTAATCGATGAACAAGGGAACAAGAGGGGGGGGGGGGGGGGGGGGGGGGGGGGGGGGAAGGAAAAAATCGGTAAGGAAAGCAGGTTATCTCCTGTCATTAACGGAGGGATTCCCACGTGGAGGGAAGGAGGGAGGGGCAGGCGGGTTGCGTAGGGGAAAGACCTGGATTCATTGAGAAAAAACACAGCGTGTTTGGCATGAAGAGAAAGCAGACAATTATCTATATTGATTAAAGCCAGCCAGCCAGCACAGGGAAGACAGAAAACTATGGCTGGATCAATAGAGAGGCAGGGAGGGAGGGAGGGAGGGATGTAGGGCAGAGGAAAGAGGGATAGTTGGAGACAGACGAGACGGTGAGGGCCTGAAGAGAGACGAGGCCCAGATGAAAAAGTGAGTGGAGAGACGGAATATTACGAGCGAATAAAAAGAGAAAATGAATTAAAGCAAGATGAGGGGGGGGAGGGAGAGGAGGTGAAGAAGAGATGAGTGGCAAGAGATCTCACTGTGAGGGGTGGGGTCGAAGAATTTAACCGATGATAGTAAAAGTGTTAATGAAATTGACGGGTGGGTATTTGATGACTTAGCGCGTAATGTACTTGAGGAAGAGAGTGTAAGGGGATCAATAAGTAGACAGATCCACTGTACGTGTAGATGGAAGGATTTAAGAGGGGAGCAAATCTGAAGAGCAGGATGAGGAAAAGATTGGGACGGAGGGATGCTGAAGAAGAGGAGGGAGCAAGAGAAGACAAAAATGGAGGCGAGGAGGAGAGAAAGAGATGAGAGATGAGACACCGCTCTCATACTCGCACCTTCCGATGCTAAAAAGTAAAAGAAATGTGGACTGTTACAGTAAATATCCATCATCTCAGAAATCCACCAGTTCTGACTTCCACGTATAGAAACTCATTTTGGTTCGACAGTATGATCATTAGCCAGTACGCTAGGAAATTACCACTGCTGCTTTCAAGTGTTTTGGGGCAAGTCAAAGTCAATTAATCGTCTCCATAAGCAAAGCACAGTCCTAATAATTACATATTCAAGCTGTGTGGCTATGCACGGCCTGTCGAACGCCATCCTATTGATTCTTTCATTGTTCATAAAGTTTTTATGGTCAAAACCTGAGACTTTGATGTTTTTGCTTTCAAGTCTCAAGTCAAGTCTTAATTTTTGTCTGACTGGACTCCAAGACAGACTTTGACTGTAGCTGAGATCGAACGTGAATGTGAAACAATACAAAAATCCAATAGAATAAAATCTCTTTTGCAGACCTGTGGCAGAGCTCAGTACTTCTGCTCCCTCGTCAGTCAGGCTCAGGATAATTAAAATAAATAAAACCACTGACGAGGCCTCACTGTTGTATATTTCCGGCAGATTACTGCGCTCTCTACACACTCTTTACCTTGTCATTACTCGCTCCACAACATGGTCAACAAACCACAAATTATGAGCCATGTTTTCCCCTTTTTTTGTCATTTGGTGTCAATATAGTGTGTCTGATAGTTACCATGGAAACATGGAGTTATCTTTGGGGTGGTGGCTAACTTTTTAGATTTAAATTAAGTCCCTCATTGTTTTTGTGAAACTATTCAACTTGCTTTAGACTAATCTAAGACTGGCCAAACAACACGCAGGCCATTCTAAACTATCGGCCCCAAGTGTCAAGTTTCAGGTCTCAGTGTTTCAGTGTTTCTTGTCTGTTGTTTTTTTGACGTTCTGGTTGCAAACTTAAACTTGCTGATGAAAACAAAACATGGAAGCTTATTCATGAAGATGTGCTTGAAATGTGGATAGAAACGTAGCTTCTTTTAGTCTCTAGATCTCCCTCGTCATCACTTTCGTAAACTCTCCCTCCTTTATTTTCTAACTCTCTCTTCTCTCCTCTACAATCTCTTTTCTCTCCCACTTTCATTCACAATTTCTCCATCTCAATTTGTCTCTCTGTTCAGCACTGCCTCTGCCTGTTCATTGCCTTCCTCCCCTCTTCATTTCTCTCTCACTCTATCTCTCCTTCCACAGGGTCAGCCTGATGGTCACCAAGGTGCTGTAGTGAGCAGTATGGAGGATTGTAGGTCTGGGGCGAAATGGCCCTTAAATGGCTCTCAAACTCACACTGGCTTTATTGATGCTCTGGCCTGACGCCAGCTAGCCTCAACACTGTGTGTGTGTGTGTGTGTGTGTCAGGGGGAGAGTGGTGCTGATTGCTATGTTGATTATACAGAATAGTCCTACACCTCTCTGAAAGCTTCTTAACACAGATGGTGTGGAGAGACAAGACAGAGACAGGTGAAAAACACAACACTGGTTCGACTTTTCATGCACTGAGCTGGCTATTTTTAAATATTTTTATATACTTTATGTATATGAAAAACAAGTGAAGGAAGCCGCCATGAAGTAAGAACTGTTGTTTTGCATTTTTGATTAAGAAATTATAATCTCTCAAACCTGCCTGCACTGATTCATTCTACGTCTGCTTTGATTATGTATGTTAAAGTGGGAATGTTGCTTGAACACATTCCCTTGCTGTCAAGCTTGTGAAGTTTTCACAGTAAAAAAAAAAAAAAAAGACTGGTTCACCATTGAAAGCTGCTGTGAGAATCTTGAGTATGTTGTAATACCTTGACAAGAATCCACATTTGTTTAGAGTCAACATGTTTAATCACTACAGTGAAAGCTAGTCACATCACATGCATTCTTTAGTTTAAAGGAACATTAAGCGATCGGAGACATTCAGAGACCTCTGCTGACAGGACTTGTCCTGCCGCCTTTTAATTGACCCAAACAATAAAGTTGATGTTTTTATAAGTGAAACAAGACCTTTAGGCTTTCAGGTGTTTTACTTAATAATGTCTTGACTATATAATGTTAAAAGTTTGAGTGTAAGAGGGGAGTTTTTAAAGGTTTGGGTTAAAGGCTTAAGTTCTTCCCCTCCGGGTCAATATGTTACATTAAATGCTGTCAAAATAAAGTGAAGAATTTTGGAATTTAAAAAAAACATATATTGGGGAAAGTGTGCATCCGTCAATCAATTTGATATCTATTCTGAGATCCCAGATATTTCTGATTTGGAGTTATGATACATTACCTAAAAGTTTTTTGGGGGCATTTTTTGCCCTTATTAAGTGGCCCACAGTAGAGAGCTGGAGAGAGGGGAATAGAGAGCATGAAGGGATGACATGAAATCAATTACATCGTCAGCGTTTTGAACCACAAGGCTACCAGGAAACCCCAGTTATAATATCTTCTGCTCTGTATTTCTGCACAAATTACACTGATTAGGATGTTATATGTATTAAAAAAAAACACTTTTCTTCCAGTGAAGCATCATCAGCAATGTCAGTTATGTATGTGAAACTCTATCTACGTCCTCCAGTGGTCACAGACCTTGACTGGAACTGATAACTGCATGTTGGTGTAAAAAAAACCCTCTCGTCGCTGTGCAGAAAAATCACTGTGGTGGCCATATCTCTCTTTCCTGCTTCACTCTTTCTTTTCACACACACACACACACACACACACACACACACACACACGTAAAGGCTACATATGAGAGGCCTCAGTCAGTCATATATAGTTAAGAGTCTCATCCACATTCTGGCTGAATGTCTGGCTTCTTTTTCTTCAGCTGACGTTGGCATGTTACTGTGGACACAATTCAACACAAAGGACCGTGTATGCTCTCTCTCTCTCTCTCTCTCTCTCTCTCTCTCTCTCTCACACACACACACACACACACACACACACACACACACACACATATACATAAATGCACATACACAATGTCTGGTCTCTCTCGCTCTCACACAAACAGAGATGTAGAAATCAATTGAAAAAAAGAATAATCAGAAAATAAAATTAACTCCAGTTTATCAACAACTTTAAATAAGCTGTGCAGCTTTTTAATACCTGTCCCACATAAACGATATGCAGATACATTATTACCACATCAAATTTTCATTCCACTGAGGGAAAAGATGAAATATTTTGATGTATATCGCTATGAGGATGCCTCAGTAACTAACCGCTTTGATATTGCTTCTGACGTGCGATTGATGAATAACTGGATTCAATAAAATACAATCTACTCTGGCAGACTTGATGAAATTTGGAATGCAAGCGTATGTTAAATTATGTTTTGTGTATGGGATGGGTGGGGGTGGGGGGGGGGCAGAGTTGCCTTGGTTATAACAGTGGGTGTATATGTGTGTGTGATTGGGGTGGGGGTGGGGGGGGGGGTCTCGCTTATGAAAAATAAATTTCAAAAAGCCAGCATTACCTCTGCTCAGGCCCGAGCTCCAGCCTTTGCATTTCAATGTGAGGTGCAGCCTCCATTATTTATGACGCTTTACACCTCAAAACCACGGCCTGCCTCTCTCTACCTCACTCACTCCGACTCTCTCTCTCTCCTTATCCCCATAGTAACCACTAGCCCTGGGTCTCCAACACTGGCTGTGTGTGTGTAGCAGGAAACAGACGGCGGCCTGTGGGGTGGTTCGGAACCAGCAGTCATTCTGATGGGTGGCAACAGGCAGGAAGTTCAAAACAAAACTTAGACGATCTGAATTATCACAACATCATATTAAACGTCATATATAAACATCTCTGGAGACTGATAGGGGGATTTTAATGTTGCAGACAACAGCTACAGATGACTACAGATGTTTTCTCAACTTTCATTTCGGTGCTATATCTAAAAGTTGTTCAGTGATAGAACCGGCTGTCATATCGGCATCTATTCCACGTCAAAATGTTGCCTCTTTGATGCGCGTCTTTCTGTCTTCCTGTCGCTCTGTCTGCCTGAAAGGAAGCAGAGTTTTATCTTGACGTGCGAGGCGCTACACTGCCAGAAACTGCACATCCACACTGAACTAAAAACAAAGTTCTGCTCAAGGCTTAAAATGCTCAGACATGTAGAAAAACTTAAAGGTGCTACATGCAAAATAAGCATTTTACGGTAACATGAACGATGAAAGATATTTGCAAGGCACTGCTGACAACTTCTACACTGTATTTCACTTTATTTGTCAGTGGCAACATCCCCTTCACAGCTGGATGTAACAAGGTTTATGGGAAATGTAATTTTGAGAAACTCTAACACCAACACTATCCACGACATAAAATAGAGGCAGGAATACACTGGTTATGTCAAGGAATCACAATTATTCTGACAATAATATCCTCGTGTTTAAAAATGATACGAGCAGCACTTACAAACACACACGTGCCTGTGGTATTGTGTCTCAAATTAGCAACAAATCCATTAGTAAATTGGTTTCAACTTCTTTTATATTAATCTTATTTCAAGGTATAAATATTGTCACAAAAACCTGGTGCCTACATTACCCACAATGCAATTGTTTTCATTTTCAAACTTGTAGTCTTCAGACCCAACCAGCGCTGACTCAAGTGACATCACTTGAGGTAATTGATCAGACTTCGGGCAGCTCCCTCTAAAGCCTCAAAAGGCTTCAAACAACCATTTTCACATATGCAGTAGTTGCATTAGTGCAGCAGTGCTTCAACCTTATTGTCATAAATGTGTCCATTCTGACTAACGGTCGTGATAACGTTGTACTTGCCAACTCCATCACAGAGACTCCTGCAAAACAATGTATATTGAGGCAAGCGGTGTGAGCCTCCTAAAGCTTTCATATGAATTACAGTTTTACATAAAACATTTTGAACGCCTTGGAGTCCGACTGAAAGTAAACAATTGAATGTCGTTTGCTCCAAACAAACTAGCTGCCCTGATGTACGGTGATTTGCTGGAGTCTCTACAATAGAGGTGAAGAATGCAAAGTTATCATGACCCATTATTAGAATGGTCACAATTAAAAAAAATTAATATACAGATTGAAAAACACTGTAAATTTCCTTTAAGTGCTAAATTCATTTAACAGCGGCATCTGGGTTTACACCAACGTTGTCAAAAGGACGTTAAACCAACTCTGGAAATATGCATCTAAATCTATATAAAAATACAGAAGAGGATCTTAGTGGTTCCCTCTTACTTTTCGAGTCTACAGTGTCAATACTGACCCGACATCATCTTACTACAGAGTATGCACACCTCAGTAGGCATTGTATAAAAACCACAACGCCCTTGAGGATCATCTTTACTCTGTTTATGGACTCTTTGGTGCTCAGCTGCTCCACAAACGTAATCGAGAATACAACAAAACATAGGAAAAAAAAAATCCTCCAGTTAAATCCAGCTAGAGTGCATTTCCATAATTTGACTAAAAGACAGAACGCGTGTCCTCCACATTGTTCAGAAGGTTGACATGCACAGTACAGGCTTGGTGGCCTCTGCACGCAGTTAAAGTGTAAAATGAAACTAATGTAATAACCACGGCGCCCCGAAGGGATGAGGCTTTTCATGGTGTAAGATTTATAGTTTTTGAGCGCAGAAGAATCTCCATTTCCTGAATTAGACGCGAACTGACCCCAGCCCTGCGACAATAGTTGGCGTGTAGCGTTAGAACATCTGCCAGACATTAGTCAAACACACCATTGCCTGAATGATGGAGCTTCTGAGGGGGTTGTAAATTACAATAGGAAAGAGGGGTAATATCCATCAGTCCATCCATCTGTGTGCGTGTGTGTCCGGACCCTCGGACAAAAGGCCTGCTGCTGCTACGTTGGCCAAAAGCTCTGCTGGTCAGACTTAATGAACCTTACCCTACCCCCCGCTCCATCACACACACACACACACACACACACATATATATAAACCCTCCCCCCCCCCCCACCTCCCCGTGCCTCTCTCTCCTCTCCAACTCTACCTTGGCCTGCAGTAGCTGTGTCACAGCTAATATTGACGACACCCCCCCCCCCCCTTCTCTCCCCCCCCCTTCTCTTTCTCTGTCTCCTCCCCCCTCCACCCCCCCTGCTTTGGCCAGCAACCGCTGTTGTCCACATCTCACCTCATCCATAGTAGACAGTATTGATTTTCAGCACGGAAAATAAAAAAGGCCATGAATTTTAATGCCTCACTGTCTGTCTGTCTGTCGCCCGCCCACCCTCTCTCCCCTTTTTTCTTTCTCTCCCATTCTCTTAGTACTCATCTTCACCTCCTCTCCTTTTATTCTCAGAGCCATCTCTCTCTCCCCTTTCTCTGATGTATCTCTCTGTCTGTCTATCCCTTCCTCTCTCTCGCTTTCTTTCTTCTCTGACCAATCCTCTCTCTCTCTCTCTCTCTCTCTCTCTCTCTCTCTCCATCTATCTCCCTGTCCTTTCACCAAACCCCCCCCCCCTCTTTCTCTCTGTTTTTCTTTCTCTCATTTTTTTCCTGAGGGAAGGAGAGGGGGGAGAAAAAAGTGGGGAGGCAGGTGTGCAGGATGCAGTGATATGTGTGTGTGTGTGTGTGTTTGGGTCATCGGCCATTTCCAAGCTTATACTGTACCCCGCTCCTGTTAACTAATCTGTGGGTGAGAGGGAGCAAAGTGTGTTGTGGTGGGATTTGGAAAGAATGCCAATATTTGAAGATAAAAAAAAAATCTTTCTTATGTCTTATTAAAACGTTATCTCATTAAAAAAAAAAAAACCCCGAACAGACAGCATTTGATCATTATTGTGTTGAACCACCTGAGAAAAAAAAAATTGTCTTTTTATCTAGATCACAAATTCTGGCAGTAACACCAGCGAGCCGTTTCACGCCGTCTTACCCTCGACTACGGCTGTAGCAGAGCTCTATTGGATTTCTCCTGTTTTTCAGATGGTTATTAAGCCTGAGAGTAGCCACTGGTGACCACTACATTTGACGCTGGCTAATGCTGAGTGAAGTGAGGAAGATACTATAAAAGGAAAACACATTCTACTGTTTTCCACATTTGCTCGAATCATGGTTTCAACAGAGAGGTATTTTTTCATTTTGCACATATTCAAGAAAATGATATATGTACTGTGTGTAATTTTATCAATATGAAGGTAACAACACAGTACTGAAGGGAGAAAACTGACAAGTTGGAACATAGTGATTTCACCACTCAAAAAAAGAAGAAGAAAGTGGCAATTGCCATCAATGACAGGTTGCATGCTCATGTCAGTGCCGTCGTTGTCAGGTAAAAACTCTGTTTTTGCAAAAAGCGCAATTTTCAGGAACGAAGAAAAGATTTACTGTTGAATTTTTCTGAAATTGTAATATCAGGTGTTAACTTTCATGGTTCAAATAACTCAGTACATAAATAACAAGCTTTCAGTTCATGCAAGCAAAAGGAAAAATGCTAAAATTACCGGCTCCATGGATTTCCTTGGACCGCTGTGCAATTTTTCCAAATACAGAAACTGAATTCTCCGTGCCATCCAGGTTTAAATCAGTCTTAACCACCAGCTGACTGCATAAATGACATATGTGGATCCAAAATGACTGTATAACCTGTAATCACACCAGCCATCAGATACATACACACCTATGCAGTGTAGCACACAGAGCATAAAAAGATAAAAGATAGTACCTAAACATTACAGACTTCCATTCAATTTTGGAAAAAAAAAGAAACCTTGAGTTAAATATTTACCAAATCTTTGAAAGAAATATGATTTGTTAAAGATTCCTAAAAAAGACAACTGCTTCTTTCACAAATTCCCACTATTTACTATCAACTAGGTGTCACTTTGAACAAGACAAGACATGTGAAAGGGTTTGTGCTCTTGAGTCCGGGCTTTTCAATAAGAAGTGTCAGGTGCATGTAGCCAAGGTAAACAGTCTCATATCAAAGAGAAAATATAATAATGTAAAAAACTGAGTCTTTTTTGCATTGAAGAGTCTCTTCATTTTTGTCAGTTTTTCCTATGATATGGGTCATTTTATAAGACGTAAGATGTGCTATATATCTTGTTTTAGTGTTGGACTATTTTCAAATGTGCACATATTGTGTGTGTCTCAGTGGGATGCATCTTAATACTCCATTACCGTTTGTCCAACAGTGAAGAAGTGTATTTTAGAAATAACCGCCTCTGTCTCAAGAAGATTTTTCTCAATTGAACTCATTATAGCACACTGATATGTGGGTCAAGGCCACACAGTAGCTGTAGTTTTAGGCACGAGATGATGTCAGCTGGTGGTGACTTTAGTCTAAATATTTCTGTGCCCTCAAATCCGTTTAAGTCAAACTTTTCTACTTAAAAGAGTAATTTTAACAGCTTCTGCAACTGTTAAATATAGAGCAGACAGGATATGCATTAAACACAGAAAGACAGGCACGTGCTGTCCTTGAAATTTAAAAAACATTTAAAAAACATTGGCAAGTCAGTGCAGTGTCTACATACATCTCAGAACAACCATTACCAGCTGGCTAGCTTTGGCTCTTAGAGGGTAGAAGTCATTCTCCATTTGCTGGATAACCTTCAGGCCAGCTCAATCAACTGTCAATTGGGATGCTTTCAAAACGAACTCCACTCCATTATCAGCAAGAATGGCCCAAACACAAGCAGTGGGTTAAATGTCAGATGGCTAAAAAAATTGGTTTCCCATTTAACGTATCCTTGGACTTTATGAGGGTCTGCATCTCCTCAAGGAATGTTACTTTAAGCTTTTCCATGAAAAATAAACCCAAAACACAACAAAAAAACAACATAATTGTGTGTTTTCTGGGGATAATGTGTGTGGAAAGTGGAGTGTACAATGTGAAGATTTTCTTTTTATTATTTCGCAGTGAGTGGGTGTTTATTCATCTCAGAGTGTCCACTGTAGGCTAACACTGCTGTGCTGGGACAATGGTGGTATTTTTCAGTTTAATGAAAGCTTAGTTATTGTCAGTAGATAGATCATTCAATGCATTCATTCACTGCTACACACTGAAGGACAGTGTGTGTGTGTGTGTGTGTGTGTGTGTGTGTGTGTGTGTGTGTGTGTGTGTAGATGTTTGTGTGTGCTCTCATATACACTTCAGTTATTAGTGGATGTATTATAAGATGTGTCTGCCTTCCAATAAAAACAATAAATTAGTGCGCTCATGAAAAGATTTAAGAGCCAGGAGAGCATTAACTTTGCGCTCCAAACTAACAAAAGGTCACCTCCTGCACCACAAATGAAAAATGGATAAACGACATAATTAATTTCCTGTAACCTTACAACACACATGAATTCAAAGTCTTTAACCACACACACTTAAATCCTCTGCCCAAGGCAAACAAATACAACCCTTACCCGCCAAAATCATCACTTTCAAGCCTCCCTCACTGACAATACACTTTAACACAAGGAGCCTCCCAATCCTGTTAATCCACTCATCCACTCAATGTCAAGTCCACCGTCTGTGCGTCCGTCTGGCTAGCTGACGTGGGCCCCACCCACCTTGACCCTGACCCCGAGACCGCAGCACCAACCCCCAAAGCAGGCCCCTCAGTGACGGCCACAATGGAGCCTCTTGACGAAAACCGAACGATTTAAGATTGTAAAGGTGAAATGCTGCACTTGTTTTAATAAGAGCCACCCCACAACTGACTGCCCATCATCCTACCTAGAGTAAAAACTACAAATAAAAAATAATTTATAAGTGTGTTTTTTCAAATTTTATTTGTGTAAATTCTTAATTTTCTTTATCAAAATAAGAGAAATTCTTTGTGACATTTGGTTGATTTTCCTGGCGTGTACTCACTGTTTCAGGGAGGTGTTGCTAAACCCTCCAAAATGATCGTACGGTTGAATCAACACCTCTCTAAAACTGCTTCAACAAAAACTATTATAACCTTCATGAAGTTAGGATTTATTGGACTATGTATTTGACTGTATTAGCTTTAGCTAGTTGTACCTAATAAACTGGCAACTGAGTGTACGTCATCTATTTTAAATACCTGAACCACGTTGAAGGACCTGAAAGTCAAATGATCACATTTAATTACCAAATAAGCTTCACTTGTTCTCTAACTAACACGATTTCCAGGCTTAATAGCAGATTAAATCACCAGTGTTTGTCAGAGTGAAGCTGACCCCAGTGTATGACCCCAGTGTATGACCCCAGCCCATCCCCAAAACACCGGCCGACCATCTCTCTCTGACCCCCCATAAAAAATGAGCAGCCAAACACTGGTTCCCCTCCCTCCCCCGATCCCTGCTGCCAGCCAGGTCTGGTCTGTTGTGGCCTGGCGTGGTCCTGGATGGCTTGGCCTGTCCCAGGACTTGAACTTGAGACGTGACACAACAGCCTGGCCAGGCGTGGACGGATGAAAGAAAAGAATAGGCGGGTGACGGGTCGCTTGCATATGAATCGCCGGGGCAACGAAGAGGGGAGGGGTGGGGTTAGGGGGTTAAGGGTAAAGGTCAACCCCCCGCATCCCATGGTCCCGCACAGACCGCTCCCTAACTGACGAGCAGACAAAGGAGATGAGGAGGGGGTTTGGGATGACACAGGGCGCTCGGACCCCTGCCGCCCCCCCACTAGGAGGAAGGAGGGAGAGTAGGGGGCTGGGAAATTAACACACATAAATGCACACATATGCATGGACACACACACAGGGGCAGATGCACTATGCAAACACACTTAGGCTCACATGTGCCACATCTGAAGGACAAAAACACACACACACACACACACACACTCTGAAAAACAGACGCCCACACACACTTAAGTCCATTTCATCTGAAAACACACACACACACACACACACACACACACACACACACACACACACACACACACACACACACACACACACACACACACACACACACACACAGGCCTCACATGAGTGAGCACACTGAGGACATTTGCATCAATATTTTATCACGTCTAAATTCAAATGCTAACATTTGTGCACACTGCTGTGATGAGCACAGGGAGCGCTTTACTCTGATACTTACAGCATTTACACTATTCGAAGCTCATCATGCAATAACATACATTTAGCTTTAGGTGGTGGTGGTTAAATAACACACCGTAAAACTACCAGAAACCTCAAGATAAGTATCTATATATAATACGTACATCCAAAGTTTCCAAATGACCACATTTATTCACACTCCAAATATGGTGTTTGAATAAAAAAAAAATCATACCTGTCTTTATCTGTAGGTTTCAGTTCATGTTATGTTTCCCTACCAGAGTTTGTCAGCTGATTAGAGAAACTGTCCCTCATCCGAGAGGTCACAGGATTGATTCCATACACGGGTCATGTGTCCCTGGGCAAGATACCAAATTTCTTTCTCTCCGTAGCCCGACACTAATAAAAGTTTAATTTTACAAGTCTAGGTGATTAAGATGTACACATAGGCTGTATATCGCACGAACAACTTAATCACCTCCTGAGTAGAATGAGGATATAAATCAATTTAATGGCTTTATATCTTGTACTGTGGTTATTGTAACCATAACCTGCTCAAACCTCCTCCTGCTCTTAAAGGCTGCAGTGCAGTTAAGCTGAACGTTACTAACCCTTTTTTTTATTTTAGCACTGAGTCCGAAATGTTATGCTGTTTGATTGTGTCACTATTTCCCAGCACTTCTTGGAGGCCAACTAGGTGCAAATAAACTGAATGCTTTGTCTTCTCTAGTAATGGATGACTGACAGACTGTCTGAGTGAGCTGCCATCCAAGCATGTTCTCTGACCCCGACAAGACTGGAGCTGCAGAGCTGGTAGCAGAAAACAACTCTGTGTGTGTGTGTGTGTGTGTGTAACAGAACATGACGATGGTCATCGGTGATCCCTCACTGCCTCAGGCGAACACTAGCTAAATGTACCTCACTCCGTCAGCGAGACACTGACATGGATAGAGGCTCTGCATGTGTGTGTGTGTGTGTGAGTGTAAAAGCCATGCATCCAGATAGCGATAGCTGTGTAGCTCCAGCCACCATGTTTAAGCTGAGCTGTGTTGTGTGCTATCACTGCTGCTGCTGCTGCGGTGGTGAGATAGATAGGAGGATTGGGGCAGGCCGGGGCCCTTTCAAACCCCCAGAGAACAGACAGGGAGTGAGTGCTGGGCCTAAATGCAGAATCTCCTTAGCTTATACCCCCGAGGGACGCAGACACAGGGCCATTTTCTGGGAGAGAATCATGCCGCCAAGCGGACAGCGGATTTACCATATTCATACCACTCTTTAGAGAGGAGGAGGAGGAGGAGGAGGAGGAGGGAGAGGATCTTCACCTGTCCCATTTCGCTGCTATGACTGTATGTGGCTGCACCAGCTCGCACGGCCGCTGAAACCCCTAGGGGGAACCATTAAGGAGAACCTCGCTCACTCCCCACATTTCTCTCCCTCATCCCCCATTTCTGTCTCCCTCCCCTCCCCGCATCTCCCTGCCTCCCTTTTTCATATGAAGTATGAAGCCTCTCTCATTCATTCGATATCCCCACTAATAAGGCAGGGTGGTTCAGCCAAGGCCAAAGCTAAAATCCGGCAATATCGCCTGTCTCTATGTAGAAGTGGCAGGAATAAAAGGGGGTGGGGGCGGCTGTAAACAGCTATTTTCCAGGCACAGGCCCTGATGAAAGATGTGTAGCTGCTAAAAAGTACAGCTGGTATATTGCTGCTGCTGCCAGCATGGAGAAAACAGCCCAGATTCATATCAATGGCTTTGATTGAAGCACCGGGAGAAACCCGCCAGAGGACCGTTTGTCAGAGATGTCAACATGTGTGTGTGTGTGTGTGTGTGTGTGCGTGAGGATTGGGATTTGTCAAAAGATTTGTTTAGATACCTGCGTGGAATGAAGTGTGAGTGAGTACAGTCTCTGTGCATGCTTATGTTCACTACAGTGTGTGTGTGTATGTGCATGCATGTGCGTAAATAAGTGTGACAGTGCCTTTGTGTGTGTGTGTGTGTGTGTGTGTATTTGTGTACATGCACTTCCCTGTGTGTGCATGAACTATGTGGATTGAGGTGGGGAGTGTTAGAGAGAGGGGCAGGCAGGCTAACAGATTCATATCCAATATGAAGAGGTTAAAGTGACGAGTCCAATCCTCCCCACAGAGCAAAGAGAGAATGAGATTGAGATGCGGGAGGAGGAGGGAAAGCAGGGAGGAAGAAGAGGAGGAGGAGAAGCAGGAGGGAGGAAGGAGGGAGGGGTGTAGTACAACAGATTAATTTCATTTCTGGACTGAGCACTCCTCTGCTGAAGGGGAAAAAAGCAGAGGATAATAAAAGAGGATAAAAAAGAAGAGAGGCGGGGGCCGGTGATAAGCAGGAGAGCTGGGAGGAGAGGGAAAAAAAAAAGAGTAAAGAAAAAGGAGTTTTTTCGCTCCTTTATCTGATGTAGTAAATGTGTGTGTACTGTATGTGGGAGAGATTGGAGTCACAGACTGTGAAGACGATTATGTGTTCAAAACTGCTCGCGAGTGTGTCTGGCCTCTGAGCGTCTGAGGGGGGGATACGTCGCAACTTCACAGGCTGACTGCAAATCATGCAGAGCGGCTGAAAAAAACAGCATTTGACTACAGCTCTGAAGTCTACTCTTCATATCCATCTTATTTTCATAAAAACAAAAGTAATCAATAAAGGTTTAAACAATATCTCACCTGAGCAAATACTGTATGCAGCTGTAACTGTGAGCTACTTTAGGCGCACTTGATTTAAAGTAATATTCCAGTGTTCCAGGAGTTTACATGAGGAAGTGGTCCTACTTTCCTTCAACCTGCTTTAATCTACTGCTACTTAGGTTTGAGATTTCTTCATGCATTTCCCAGAGTGCCTTTTGACAACACCCAGAGAATAAGCATGAACTTGTTGGGTTTGAAGTGTCACTTTCATGTGTCACATAAACAGCAATAGTGATAACGACAGCGACAGTGTTTCCAGCGCAAAGAGACTTGAACCCCTTATGCAAAAAACCCCCACTGTGTCTTGTGACTACTGTGAATATAATTGAGGACTCTACTCTGCAAGCGTTTCACTCTGTATGATTGTTAAACATTGGTACAAAATGGAGGGTCTACAAAGAGGTCCTTGCTCTTTCCATCTGAGCGTCTGAGAAAACATGATGTTTACTGTTGATGCTTCAGACAGGTGAAAGATTTTCTGCTATTAGACTCCACTGTAGTTGCTGGAGATGTCTCAACGTGACACCAAGCCATCTGTACTGGGCCGGTTATCTATGACGAATAAGAAAATTACACCTTACACCACGTTTGCGTGGATTTTTTTGCTTTAACTCACCAAGCACTCAAAAAGCATCCAAACTGGATTCATTGCGTGCATTAGATGCAGCACATACAGCCCATCCAGGTATTTGTGGGGAATAGGTCACTCTCTCGCATTGCTCTTAGTCTGTTGTTATGCTTGTTGGAATTGCACATCTACAGTACCACTTTTTACCTTTCTGCAGTGCGCTGAAAGCGGAGGCTGTTGAAGACTGTCAACAAAGCAAAAATTCAAAAGGAGGAGAGAAAAAAAAGAAATCCAAATGAATATTAAAACACCAAAATCACTTGTTTTTCATACTTTTGAGCCCACATCTGGTGGACAGTACAATTAGGGGCAGCATCGGCTGTACGGACTGCTGAAAACACCTTCTAAAAGCCCTTGAGCTTGTAGTCTGGCGACAGCATATGTGGGTGAAAATGAGTCACAGAGAGTAAGTGCATGTATGTATTTGAAGGTGTGTGTATGTGTGTGTGTAATGTGGGTAGGAGGTTAGTTGAGTACAGCAGATTGAAGCACTAACCAGAGCACTCAGATTTATTAAAAAGGGCCGGACCCAGCGCCTGTCCACCCCCCCCCCACCCCTCCTTTCTCTCTCCATCCTCTATTGTTGTCACTTTACCTCAGTCTGTGCATACATACAGCACCCCAACCACCACCCCCCCGATCCTGCATGATATTACGTTTTTCACTAAAAACCCTTCAGTCACTGCTGGTCCCTCAATAAGACAAGCTGAAGGGAAGGAGGAGGCAGGGGGAGGAAGGAGAGGACGGATGTGGTATTCCTGAGGTAAATGGGGACCCCCACCCCTCCTCCTTATCCATCCTCTCCTCACACGCCCCCTTCTCTGTCCCCCACGTTCATTACCATAACTCCTGTCCGCTAAATTAAATTGGGGGGTCTAAATCTCCCCTCTTCCCCCCCAAAACATTGCTGACCACCAGCCAAGGGGATGGACGAGTGGAGAGAGGAGACAAAAGGGGTGGAATCCAATCTAACTAACCCCACTTTTGTCATCCGACTTTATTAGCTAAATGTATCAGCGGCGGGAAGAAACGCATTGTTGGCTGCAGGGTTTCATATTGCTTAGGAACACACGCATACATACACAGACACGCACAGTGGCAGACATGCAAAAGGGCCTCACAAAGGACACGCGTTGGCTCTCTGTGTGTGGTTTATTCAATACAAACTACGTTGGCGAGCATAAAACGTCCCTGCGGCGCTGCAAACAGCGAGATTACATTACAGTGGCGCACATAAACATGCAAACACTCAGAGAGGAAAGTGTTCTCGAGCACACACACAGACATGGGGATACACACACTCACAAACACACACCGTTCTACTTATCCACGGCCTTGTCATTTTAATCTCTATAAAAAAAGTCCCACAGCTTTGAGACGGCAGAAGCGTCCATCAAGACGAGCTTACTCACACTTGCACGGAAAGGTTTTGCGTGAGATCACACACTGGCTTCATTATGTCAGACCTGTAAAGGAGGACAGGAGCCGTTCCTAAGCCCTGTTCTCTCTATTCATGCAAGCAGGGGGAACAAGATCACTGCCTCCAGGTTGGCACAAAAGACCACCACTTCTGTATTACACACAGCAGCAGCAGCAGCAGGCAGTGATGGACATTAGCTAACAGATAAGCACACACACACCTGCTGGAGATCACACACACACCCACAACACTACAGTATATATACAGCATGGATATATAGATTCATTATGTTACATAAAAGGCAACATTTTCTGATTATAATTACAGTTTGACTAATGGAAAACGACAGCAAATGACTCATAAGAATATCAAATACCGGTCTACATTTTAACAATCTTAGCACAGGACAAATTCTGCTTCAAAACAAGCCTGAAATGTATTTCCTGATAAACTGTCTCTGACCAGGGGGATTTATTTTCATATTAGTCAGTCAGTTTCTTTGTCTTCCTGGCAGCAGAAGATTTTTATGGAAGCTGGTGGACAGACAGGTCTTGGGCCAGAGACATACAGATTGCATACTAGCCCTGATCTGGATCTGAGATTAAGACAATAAAACGATTATATTTTTTTCCGCCACAACGGTGAAACTTAATGATTTAAAGTTTTGATTCTTAATCCCGAGGGTCAAGAAACCAATTTACCTGGACATTCAAGTGTTCAAGCAGCGATGTCTCCAATTTTCTGTCTGCCTTTAAAGCTTTTAAGGTATTCCAAAAGTGATTCAAAGGTTGGGTAATCCCTTGAATTAGCTATACGGTAGCTATAATGGAAAATGTAATTTTCGCTGTCACTAAACACACACAGTTTACATGAAAATAAGCACTTGAAAAAAACAACAGATGCTAACATGACCAATGAAAGGCTACAAAAAAGGAACACTTAAATGTTCAACCTTATGCTAACACACACACTCCGATTCGTGTGTACTGTGAAACCTAATTATTCTGCTTAATTAGAAGGTGAGCAACAGCCCTGACCTCAGACCAGCCGCTAATCATTTGAATTGCCTTCGGGCCTTTCTCCTTCGCCCTCACCCTCATGATCGCTTTTCTTTCCCTTTTTCCGACCGAACACACCCAGTGGCGCGCCGGGCCAAGGCGGTGTGTTGGAAGAGAAGGAATGTGAGCTATGAGACGAATGAATAGGCACGGGGTTCTTTATGGCATTTATGTGCGCTGAGGAGAAAGTCTATCGATGGACACCTTGTTGGACAAAGGGGCAGCACACGCTGAGTGCATTCGATTAGGGGTGCGCATTGGTGTTAAACCAAAAAAGGTCCCCTGCTGTGCCCAGGATTCATTATTTAGCGGGGGTGTAAAATGGACTCTGTATATAAACACACACACACACACACACAAGCACTAAGATGAGCCATCAGGGAAACACCAATTTTCCCACACACACACACACACACACACACACACACACACACACACACACACACACACACACCAGAAATAAGTACTCAGTAAGTACACTGGTACTTTACACACACAGACATACCGGAAATGTACTCACAAATGGCCACAAACACACACACTTACATATGATTGGCGATTACAAACCCAAAGAGAGCGAGACACGCAGGGAAGTCAAATACAGCCTGAGTACAACCAATTTAGCCCTTAATGGTCTTTGTGACCATCAAGAGCGCAAGACGAAGATGACTGTCCAATGGAGGGTGCACGTGTGTGCGTCTGTCTTCATGTGTGGAGGAGGGCCATGTTTACCTGGGGTCCTTTCCTTTCATATGTGTGTCTAATGGCCTATGAATGTTTCCACGGTAACAATGACAGTTTGAGATGGTTGGATGGACTGACATACGGACAGCAGCCGAGGGGAAGCGGAGTTCAGGTGACCATATTTGGTTGTGGGGGGATTTTTGTTTCATATCTGCACAGCAGGACGTGTCCATGATGTGAAATGACTTTTATCATCTATGTGTAACAAAGACAAAAGGTCTGCATGTGTGTGTGTGTTCACTTCTGCATACACAGGTTTGTGCACGTGTGAAGGTAATGTACAGTGCATGCATGTGTGTGAGGGTGGATAACATATATGGACTGCTCCTGTATAACGATAGTGACTGCGCATGAAGTTTACTTTTAATCACGAGGCACATAAACACCATGACAGATTAACTGTCTATTTTGGACTTCAACAAACAAACAGGAACTTCAGGAAATGCAAGTAAAAAGAAGAGAAACTCTGGGAAATGTGGTGAAGAAACCCCAGCGTAGATATTATCATATTTTAAATCTCACTGACAACCGGTTTGATATGACTTGCTGTATCGTTCACATGAAGTAACACAAACGTTTGCTAAAAGCACGACGACTCTGAAACCTTTTCCAGTGACTGCGTGTGATGAAAATGTGTGAAGGTGAGGTACATAAATACATAACGTAGGTGTCAAAAGAGTGTGTGAAGGTAGTGTCGTGTACAACCTGGTCTGACAGCGATACCAGTGTGTGTATGTGTGTGAAGGCAACATATTTATGTATTAATATCTGCATGTATGTGTTGAAGACAGCAACTACAGAGCAGATACATCCTCAGATGTTTTATGTGTGTGTGTGTGTGTGTGTGTGTGTGTGTGTGTGTGTGTGTGTGTGTGCAGAGCCCAGGGTGGGGGTGAGGCGGCTTAACGCAATAAAGCATGTTGTATTGACATCTGTGTTGTGTCTATTGATTCCCCATTATGGAGCTAACAAACCCGCCTGGACGCTTTGTCATTCGCAATCACGTTAGCACCGGGACTCACCAACAACGCTGTCCCTTTTAAAATCTGATCCATACACTCACACACACACACACACACACACACACACACACACACACACACACACACACACACACACACACACACACACAGAAGCAGGTGCCCTCACATGCACACACTTTCTTGCATTCCTACACATTAACGCCAATCGTTCATGTCACCACACACACACACACACACACACACACACGTTAGACCCACAAATTCTCATACACACATATCAACAGTTCACACACACACACACACACAAAAATGGGGTGGCGGGAGAGTAGTCAATGCTGGCTAATCAATAGCGGTGGAAGGTTAAAACCACTCACACAATGGGCAGCTATGAGCTGCTTGCGGTTTCCGGATAAACCACACATGCCGGACAGATCCATAACTGACCTCAACGTGCAATTATTGAATCGTCTACCTGTCTGCCTGCTCACACACACGGCTGGTAGCTTCATGCATACACACACACATCCATCCATACAGTATATTCAACTGCACACAGACACAGTCCAAAGTCCAAGTTCCTGCTCACACACACACACTCAAAAACCCACACCGATATACCTCTACATATGCACAGAAACATAAAGAGATGCTGCGCCAACCTGAACAAATTCCCTGCCTTCCTTGCACAAACACTTGCTAATATACACACTTGCACACAAGCTCATACACACACACACACACACACACACACACACACACACACACACACAGCCAATTAATCCAGGCACAGGGGCCTTTGCTCAGGCCCAGTTTGGTGTGGCCCAGACAACACAACCCCCTCCTGGGCACCGCGAGGTGAAGATCCTGGGTGGGAGAGGAGGTAGTTATCGAGCAGCACGCAGTGTGTGTGTGTGTGTGTGTGTGTGTGTGTGTGTGTGTGTGTGTGTGGCAGGAGGTTTGTGCTTTGAACTCTACAAAAAAAGTTTCTCTGCACTGTTGTTAAACAATAGAATAGAATAGCACACACTATTGCCACATTGCCTTATTGTTTCAGTTTCTTCCACAATCTTATTGTGGTCATTTGGATTTAACCAAGATTTTTCTTTTTGTTTTTCCTTTTTACACAGCGTTTTCTGTGCATCATAATGACTTTCCATCACTTTACTTATATGCTTTACTACTGCGCAAAGATGTAAACTAACTAAAGAAAGCAGACAGTACAACAGAGAATAAAAATCAACACGGTGCTGAATAACTACAGCTCGGATAAGAGGCCTCTCAGAGTGGCCAACATAAATAAACCATCCCTCTCAATCCAGACATGTGCCTTCTCTGTGAATTTGACAGCTCTCAGTTTTATATGGGCCACAGTGGCCCTGGAGGATTTTACAGCAGTGTACATAAAATAAAAGAGCATTTAGATTTCCTTTGTTGTGGTGCAGAGCAGGGACAGAGCAGCGGCAGCTACAGGTCCCTCTCCGCCCTGCCTGCCCTCTGAAAACCACACAGCAGAGGAGACTGTCTGGTCAGATCTCTGAGCTGCACAAAAGAAAAGCTTTTTGAGTCTTTGTGGCTAAGAACTGAAGCTCAAAATGAACTGAGGAACATCCGCCGCTGCTCCTCAGCAGTTAATCTGTGTAGTTGCATGGCACAAGTGTATTAATGACCAGCAAACGAGGAAGAATTCAATGAGGGGGCAACGCTTTAGGATGAAAGGATGTGGTTTCTCTTCTCCTTTCTTTTGCTTCCTGCTGGTTTATGACCACAGTCAACATAAATGAGATGTCAGGGTTCATTCTCATCCCTGGCTGTCGGTCCTTGCTGTTCACTCTTGTTCAGTATAAAAGCTACAGAGTGAGAAATTACAACCTGAATATGATCACATTTGAGCTTTCTTAGTTACAGTTACACTGATTTAGCCAGTAGAGAGGTATTTCAAGCTTGAATTTCAAAAATAACTAAAACGTTAGAAAAATCTGCATAAATACAGCAGGCCTAACTGTGCAAATGTGTTCAATTACTTCTGTTCTTAAAAATCAATGCATAGACTTCTGATTCTGGAGGTATGATGTTTTTACTCAACCACATCAATGTGCTAAAAAGTAAAAAAAAAAAAAAAGCTGGAATATCTTAACGTGGTAAAAGGCATTTATTCACTAAACCCATTTGAGGTAAACCACATGTGTTTTTCTGCACACTTTACGAGCTAAAGGATCCAATGACTATAATAATGTTTGCAGTCATGTAGCAGCACTGTCAGGTGGTTTAATAACGGTGAATTTCAGAGTGAACAAGAGTCAAAATTTGACCACTCAAGGTTTTGTTTTTTTTATTCCAATTCTTGGCTCACAATTTCCGCAAATGTTCGGTATCCTAAAACTTTTCAATTTCCATACATAGTAATATGTTTTCTATTAGTAGAGTGAGCTTCTAAAACAGCATTTAGACTGTCTCTAAAACTCAGACTAATGGATTTCCTTTAGTGTTAGCAGTTAATGTGACCCAACCTATTGACTTAATGGCAGTTTGCTGTCTTCAAATGAAAAATTTATTTAAATATATATATATATTACCGGGCAATTCAATGAAAAAATAAAACGCTCAAAGAAAAATATCTTGGATGATAAATTCAATCCAGCGACTGTTTTAAAAGCGTTTTACTGTCTCGGGCCCAGCTGAGCTGAGGCCAGCGGTCTCAACACTGTAGTGTTAAAGAGTCGAGCTGACAAAAAACCCATAAGCCTTCAGTTTAGATCCACTGTAAAACCACTGTCTGCTAGCGTCTGCTGTTTAGGACCCCTCTCTCTCCTTCTCCACTGAACTTCACTCACCTCATCTTAGACTTTTGACTCCCCGTCTTTGCTCACACTAACGCAAACACAGCCAGGTATGTGCGGACAGACACACACTTACAGGTGCAGGCAATCGTACAGATGCACACACGCACACCTTGGTCAAAGGCGCAGATCAGAGAGAGACAGAGAATTGTGGGTAACAGACTTAGCTAAAGTGGCTTATGGGGCCCGGCCAAACCACACCAGGCAAATCCAATTCAACAACCTCCCTGTCCATAGGGAACGAGAGAGGGGGAGACACAGAGAAAGAGAGGGAGAGAGGAGAGTTTGCATTTTACTGAAAAGGCTTTCGTGTCAAGTGAATACTTCACAGAAATGAGAGAATGAGAAACAGCGGATTCGGAGTTTCTTTCTCTCCAGAGATTAAGGATGAAAGACGGAGAGAAGAGAAGAAAAAACAGAAGGGGAAATGAGGGATGAGTGTTGGCCTTTGCTCTCCTACAAAGTTTATTTCTCTCGTGTGTATTTGCTGCTTATCACAGCAACATGTTTAAATAAAAAAGTAGCCTGTACAGGCACTTTGACCCTCTCACATGAGGAAGAACACCAGGGAGAGTCAGAGGGCTTGCTACTGTAGCTCACACATTCATTCATTCATTCTTCCACCTATCTACTCATTTGTTAAATCCCTTACTTCCTCGTTTATTCATCCACATATTTAGACTGTACACTATTCATTAAATGACTGATTCTTTCACCCAATCATTCATTTATTCATACGTTTATTAATTCTTTCACCCTCTCACTGCTTTTATTAATTCAATTCACAGATTCTTGCACCTGTTCATTCGCTAACTGATACTTTCACCTTCTCACTCATTTATTATTCATTTATGCACTCGCTCATTCTGTTATTCATTCAATCACTCATTCACTCCCTGTGACCCAGCCTCCACCTCTTCTTCTTGTTCCCTCATCGTGTCTTTTACTTTAATTTCTTAGAGGACCAACAGAGAAATTGACCCCACCCCCCCCAAAACAGCATCCAGTGGTTATATGTCGCCTGTCAAAGCCGCCAGAAGCAGCTCTCATTAAAACCTCTACCGTTTTTCTCCTCCTGACACCTACTTAAGGTGATAGCCTGAATTACCCCAGCACGGCTCAGCATACACACACCTACCCCCATCTGTCATTTGAAATTTCCGCCTGGATGGATTAAGGCGGTGGGGATGGGGGGGGGGGGGGGGGGGGGGGGGGGGCACGGGTACTGTCACCCTCTGAGAACCCCACTCAAACATGTAGACACACTTCGGTACACACACACGGTTTATGTTGAAACAGTGACCAACAAGTCACGCTGCTGAGTTTTAAAACTCACACAGGTGGTAAGAAAACGTAAAGCAGGTGTGATGAAAGCTGGGTGAACTCTGACCTCTCGCATGTGGTCATCCCCAGGAAAAAAGAAAAAATCGAGACAAACAAAAGAAATCTAAGATACCTCATTTGTTTTTTTTATAAACCCTTTACTGTAGGAACCCTTATATGAATTTAAGAATACTATGCTGAGAAAACACCACAGATAAGTGACATAGCCCTTTAGGAACATTACAGTGACACTATAGGAGATGGAAAAAATATCATAAAGAGCCGTGCCATTATCGATCACACTGCAAGTCACTAAAGCAATATTATAGTGGCCATAGGGTATTAGCATAGCATAAAGGCATGGTAAGGTCATTATAGTAAGTACTATTGATTGACAAAATGACTGCAAGTCCCTTTAGTGATCCAATTATAGGAATATTACAGTTTTACTACACAATAAAAGTAACCTATAAAGGATACTTGTGTTTTTAGTGACAAATATGTAAACTTTATTTTGATAGGAATTTGAATTTCAGTCATTTAGAAAATGTCACTCTGTTCTTTTCTTCTTCTCACATCATCTTCAGCGTGGTCAAACTTTCTCCCTCAGCCAACATGACTGTACTCCTGTTTTCCCAATGTGGCCCCAGTCAGAGATCAATACCTTCTGATCGATAGATGACCATGAATATTCCCCCCTAACCTGACCGAGAAAGGCTGAAGGAGAGGAGAGGAGTGAGGAGAGGAGAGGAGACAGATGGGATGGAGGTTGCGATGGATGGATTGCCATGAATGAAAGAGGAAAAGATGAGGAGAGAGTGTGGCGCCTCTGTGACACTGTGATGGATGCTAATGAGCCACATATTCATGCATCCAATTTTTGGGGTTGGGATTTTACATTTTGGATTTATAGGCAAGTAAGTATTTTAATTAAACTCTCTGCCTTAATGGCAAATTCAGCTCATTTCTATTTGCGGAGATAAAAGGAGAAAGATGGTAATAGGAAAAAAAATATCGGGCTCAAATATTTAGTCTTCAATTTTGTGAGTCAGATAATTTAACAGCTTCACTTGTTGTGTAATTTCAAACAAAGCAGAAGGCGGAAAATCACAATAACAGCATTAGTTATTCAGGGGACAAGTTGACTTGATCTGTATACAAATTAAACAATCTTAAAGAAATTACATGTGAAGACTATCAGGTTAAATTAACTTTCATATGTGGAAAAATGTCTGTTGTGAGTTGAATGTTGTGTCATATTAAGTAAAATATGGAGAGGATTAAAGTGATGTACATGTAACCATGTCATTTATCTAATTTATCTTTGTATATGCAAGTTTATTGGACCCGAAACTGAGGAAAGAAAAGAACATGTTCTGTAGAATTGAAGCTGAATCTAGAGGGTTAGAAATGAAAAGAAACGAAGCTAAAGCTAATGACCGGCTTTTATTCTTTGTGTAGGTGCACAGTGGAGATGAAAGGACCGGTAGAAAAAGCGTCTTACCGGGGCTGGACCGCGGAGCCAGCGAGGACTTGAGTCTCCAGGCGCTGAAGTCGGACGCTGTTCTCTGAAAGACGAAGGGGACCGGCAGGGGGACAAACATGGTCCTCTGTCGACCTGGGGGTCGTTGTTTTTTATTTTAGTCTCACTTTTCTTCTCTTCTTATCCGTCGTCCTTTCGTCGTTCTTTGGCCTTTCTTCGTTGGCTTCCCAGGTTTGTGGACAGCTGTTGGTAAAGACGCTTGGATGGTTTGAAAAGAAAGAGACTCAGTTTTTGGCTTTTTCTTCCGTGGATCGAGTGTGAGCCTCAGCGGATTCACATTTCTCTCTTTTTAGATTTGTGTGGCTCTGGGATGCAGAAGGATATTACGGTCCCCTTACTTGTGTCTTCTCGGAGTCAACTAGTCCGGCGCACACACACACACACACACACTCACACACACGTACACACCGCGATGTGCAGGACGCGCAGAGACGACCGTTAAGCTTTGGGAGGAAACACAAAGCTACCAGTGGTTATCCATACAGGATAACACAGGCTGCAGGTGACTGGACAGTGGAGGGTATCTGTTATCGTCGCACCCATGTGAATCTAGTGCAGTGGGTGCTCCTCTCTCCGCTGCTCTCCGTTGGATGCAACACAGACACAATTAGACTCCATTTATTGTGTCCAGGCAGCTGTGCGTAAAGATCGCAGGCTCTCGGTCTCCGTCTCTCCTCCTCGGCAGGGTTGGCTTTGGTTTGGATTGGGAAAAGATAGATTTCTCCTGCTGCACTGTCATGAAAAGTCTCAAACAAACACTGTCCACCGGTGAATCCTCGGTAGAGAGAAACTGTCCGTGTACCACCAGAGTTGCTTCTTTTTGGTTCTCGTAAAGATTTGGTTAGTAGCTGGCTGGTCTGCTGAAGAATACATGCACACAAAGCGACACAATAATAAAACGCAAAAGCATTATTTGGTAAAAGGTAGAAATAATCAAATAATAAAGTAAGGCTACGCAGGCACCTCCTGTCTGACTTTCGCTCCTCCCTCTCCTCCCCTCGCTGTGTCTCTCCCTCTTTCTCTACCGCGGGTCACTAATTAAAGCAAAATCAATAGATACATAAATGAATAAATCCATATCAATAAGTACACCTGTCCTCTGATTTCCTCCTCCACTGACGCGCGAGAAAAAAAAGGAGGGGAAAGCGATCCCCCTTCTCTTTTTACGCTGTAGTGTCTTTTCTTTGGCTCCGCTCCGCCATCCGCCGGTGTGTGTGTCTCTTAGTCTCCTCAGCCTTTCTCTCTGTGTGGATCCTACGTGTGTGTGCGCGCGTATCTGCGTCCCCTCAGTTTATTTTGGGAACCCCGGTGGTTTCGGTCCGACACCGCGCAGCCTGAACGCACTCTGGCACGGCGAAGCGCTCCGGCCGGGAGACAGTCAGAGATACCCAGCCCCCTTTTTTTCTTTTTCTTTTTTTACCCCCCCCCCCCTCCCCCCCACCTCTATCCCCCTTTCTCCCTCTACCCCCTCGCCCCAACACACACTCAACCCCACTTTCTCCGTCCAGTTTTTTGCACACATTTGAACATTTATTGATCTTTAACGTTTCTCGTATCTGCGCTGCATTGAAGTTACATATAAGAGCAGAGGTTTATATCATAGACACCAATTTAAAAGACTATGTACATGTTTAAAATCCATTTCATCAAAGGATTCATTCTCCAAGAGTCTGTGCTGAATTACTGGTATTTTAAAATATACAAATCTTCTACACACACACACACACACACACACACTGTCTCGTCCTCTTTTTGACCACTATAATCCCGTACAAGACGAGCACAGATCCTGCCAATTGATCTTCTGATTACTTCATTATAATGAAGCCAATAATCACATCATCGCCGGCCTCCGAAAAATCGATCGCCTCTTCACAATGTGCGGACATGAATTCAAAGGGGGGGGGGGGGGGCTTTGATGTATATTTCAGCAGGAGGATCTCTCTCTCCTTCTCTCTCATATAAATTTACGTGGGTCTGGCCTATGCAAGGTCACCTGCAGCACTCAACTAATCTATTTTTTCAGAGGTGAATAATCAAAGCCTGCAGAGCCAAGGGTGTTAAATTAATAATTTTGTGCTCGGGAAGGCTACGTGCGTGTGCGTAAAATGTGCGTAAAATGTCAGTTGAGCTGAATCTAAATTGCATGTTTTTTTAGTTGTGTGTGTGTGTGTGTGTGTGTGTGTGTGTGTGTGTCCGAGAAAAGGTGCCTCCCGGCCATCAACTCTCGCCTCTCCTCAGTAGCTTATATTCTGCTCCACCCGCCTGTCAGACGCGCCGCCCCAACATGCGCTGCGCATTCACACTCAAGATTATCGCCAACATAGATTTTTTTAAATAGAAAAATCTATACGCTAAATATCGCAGTCAATAAAAGAAAATCGACCGAACCACACGCACGTCTCTCTCTCACACACTCTCTCTGTATACACTCCGAGGTGGGACTGAGCTGTTAATAAGTTATCGATCAATTATGGCCCTCATATATGGAAAGGCCTCAGGCTCTTTGCCAATGCTAATGTCTATGCAGGGAGAGAAAGAAAACGTCAAATATAAACGATCAGAAGCGTCCTGATCCACTGCCTTTACAACTGCAGGACTTAAACTATGGCGACTATTATGGATACTACCAGTGCTGCGTGTACTACTACTGCAGCTGATGGTATCACTTAGTAAAATCTCTACTGAGATAAATACTTCTATCATCACTAACGTTTCTACCACTGCAACTAATGCAGAGACTACAGGTATTACAGTACTGTCTGTACTATTTAAACTACTGGTGCCAATGCTAGTTTACCATCACTGCCACTACTACTACTACTACTACTACTACTACTACCAATACCACTGCTACTACGTTTAGTGCATGTACAGCTGATACTACCATTACTACATCGCTACTCTATAAATAATACTACCACCACTTTTATAACTTTGTATTACTACTGCTTGTAGTATTTATAGTACTTTATGCTGTGGCCTCTACTCCAACTACTACTTCTCCTTTAGTAAAACTACAACCACTTTTATAACTTCTATTCTATTATTACTTCTTTTAGTATTAATAATAGTACTGTTAGTGCTGCTAATGCCGTTATTTCTTCTAGTACTAATACTGTGACTACTGCTGCTGCTGCGGTCTCTACTACAGTACTTGTCCTTCTTCTTAAGCCTGTGTCCTACGATTCAGAACATTTCTGTTACCCGCTGCAGTTTTTCGATGTCATCTATGCATAGACACACGTCACATCACAAAGGGGAGCCACCCCCCCCCCCCCCAACATAAAAAAAGCCCACTCCCCATTGACAGATGACATCCGCGTGTCCAACGAGTGAGAGAGGGAGGAAAAAGACAAGGAGGAGGAGGAGGGAGAGGAGAGGCCACATAAAGAAGCGACCGGTTGTCCCTCAAGAGCCCCCCTCTCCAGATAAGGGCGAGCGCAGAGGAGCCCCGATCCAAACTCCTTCCAGACAAAAGCAATTATTTCTTGTAGAATATAGTGTGTTTTGTGCGTCCATCGCAGGAGGGGAGGGAGGTGTGCGTGGATTTGAAGGAGAGGTGAAGAATATGGCGCACGGCGGGCCTCATCAATAGCAATATGTTCTTTTTCCCTTCTGTAATATCTATCCTTTTATAACTACTGTGCAACCTGCTGCGGTGGTTGCTTTGTCTGACATCGTAGGCTTATAGGCCATAGTGGACTTCTGATCAGTCACACACACACACACACACACACACACACACACACACACACACACACACACACACACACACACACACACACACACACACACACACACACACACACACACACACACACACACACACACACACAGTAGCAGTATAAAAGGAAGATAAAACAGATTCTTACCTTTCAAATAAAACCCGTTGTTTCCGTATTAAGCCCTGAAACTACACTGTGGTACTATGTATATATGTATGAATTAGTACTTTCTTTATAATTCATGATGAGATGACAGATTCAACCGCACACATATACACACACCGCTCTGTCGGCCAGCTGGGACAGCTATATACTCTAAAAGCTTAAAATCAAAACATGAATGTTTGTCGCAAAAACCCAAATTTGAATAAGTGAACGCATCCAGTGCAGGAAGTCTATTGCAGAATTAGATCTTCTTATTGCTCTCTATCTGTGTGTGTGTGTGTGTGTGTGTGTGTGTGTGTGTGTGTGTGTGTGTGTGAGAGAGAGAGAGAGAGAGAGTTCATCGTTAAATGGCAGTGTCATGTTGACAAACGAGTTGGTTGAATTAAATTCTCCCTCATCAATAACAAGAGGGGGCCAATCAATACCAGCTTACAATTATATCACCACCTACCCCTCCGCTACCGCTGTAACCACACACACACACAGCAAGAGACAGCACGAGAGAGGGAAGAATCATTACCTTGCTGTAACATGGGGCTTAATAAACAATAAAATATTAACACACACACTCACACACACACACACTGAAGAAGAGAGAATTATGACTTTGGTGTTACAGGGATTATTATAAACACAAACACACACATTTAGACACACATATACACGTTAGGAATCATTCATGTGACAAACACAAACACACATTTTTATCTCTCTCTCTTTCTGTCCCTCTCATTCTCCGTCTATGTCTCTCCCCCTTTTTCCCTCTTGCGTCCTGACTAAGTAATCAATGCTGACAGATTGTCAATAGGCCGGTCCGGGCCCTGCCAATACCTCTCCTACATATCCATTATTCCTCTTAATGCCGCGGAGGACAAACACAGAGAAGAGTAAAACACAATGCTGTCGATACGGCACCTTGATACGATCATTGAGGCAGATCAATGCTCTTGCTTACAGCTCATGAGCTCGCCTCGACCTCGAGCGCGCTGGAAATAACAGTTAGCATGAAAATTGGTTTGTGAATACGCATTCTCTCTCGCTGGATGTCTTCCCATGTTCTTATCTTCACAAGCTGGGGATTTTTTTTCATGTTTATTCTCTTTTATTTCACGCATAATTTTATTTTCGACTTTGAAGATATTTTTCCTTCTGTGAATTTCCCAGTGTTCATATTTCACACATGTTCTGCATCCTATTTCATCCTGGATTGGTTGTAATGGATTTAAGATGTAAAACGCCACACAGCACTGAAGTGAGGGAGGGGGTTGCAATATCGCCTTTTTGCTGTCATTCTTGCTATCAGGTTCACACACAATCCTGTATTCCACACACATGTATGCGCACACACACACACACACAGTGATTCATGTGCTGGTACACACAAATTTATGTACACGCTTAGCAGCACACACATGCAAACACACCGTAACATGCAAGAAAGCACGGAAAGACCAGACCAACACACTCACAGAAGATATTCACGTACATGCAAACACACCGTAACATGCATGAACGCACGAAAAGTACACGTGTACACACACACACACACACACACACACACACACACACACACCCTCTGGTTCTCGTGCTCAGAGAGGCCCAAACAGCTTAGCTTAGCACAAATGCAGCATCAAGGCTCGAGGTAATGCCAATGACATGGATGGAGCTTTCCAGCCCATGCAGCCTGGAGTGTGTGAGAGTGTGTGTGTGTGTGTGTGGGTGCATGTGTCTATGTGTGCTTGCTCATCTGTGTGTGCGTTGCAGACGTGGGGGGAGATGAGAGCCTTAAACACTGAGAGGATCAGACCAAGCTCTTCTGGACACCATGGAATACGATCAAGAGGAGTGTGTGTGTGTGTGTGTGTTTGTGTGTGAGTGTGTGTGTGTGTGTGTGTGTGTACAAGAGTGATAGCAAGACATAGCTCCAAAAAAAAATGACACAAATATAAGAAGTGAAAGGTGTTTCAAATGCGTCTCTCCCAAATATTCTGGTGCTGAAGTAGCATGTCACACAACATCCGCCTTAATGTTCAAAGTTTACACATTTTAAAACAACAGCATCAACATCTTTATGTTAAAATGAAAACAAAATGATTTAAGAATCAGGTAGACTGACTATTCATAACAAAACGTCATTGCTAAATTGTGTGTGTTGTATGTGCAGCAAGGTGAGTTGGCTCTATTTTAAAAGATCACATAAATTATGTACGATGAAATCCAACAAAGACTTTTTCTGTGTCCTAAACACACGCACACGCACACACACACACACACACACACACAGATCTCTTCTGTGAGATGTGCATTTTATTCACACAAACCTTATAATCCCTTTTCTTGTACTACATAAACACCATCAACTAAACTCTCAAATCTCCTTTTTCCATATTTACTCTCTACCTGCCTCCCTCTCTCCGTCTTTCACTCAGTCGCTCTCTCTCTCTCTCTCTCTCTCTCACACACACACACACACACACACACACACACACACACACACACACACATAAACAGACACACACACACACACACGTGTTCATGCTCGGCTTGCGTGGTGTTCATGGAGAGAAATAGAGAGACAGACACAGAGTGTGTGTGTGGGTAGATTTAGAAGTGGGGATCAATGAGAAATGTAGAAATCAATGCACTTAGCAGTGGGAAATCAATGGGGCCTAATCGGGATGCCAATGGCACAAGTCAAAACAATTAAGAAGGAAGAAAAATGTTTAACAACCCCCCACCACCACCCAACCCCAATGCTTACACAGAGGCTGAGGAGAGATGGAGGAGGCAGAGGGAAGAAAGAAAAAGAGAGGGCTGAAAGAATACAAGGGATGTTGGGAATGTCGTGAGGAAGATAACAGCGATGTTTGGATGTGCTCATACCAATAGAATTAAATGCATTTTACCTTGTAAACTGCCTGTGAAGTTGCAGGTTTGAATCCAGGTCATCGGGTCACGTTGCTCCATTTTTCAGTTCACTTTGAAGAGTCAGATCACTCACAATAATCTGTAGAAAAAAAAAAAAAAAAAGAGGGAGGAAGAACATATTGGACACAGAAGGAGGAATAAAATTCAGACGATGTATACGGTGAGCTAAACGTACAGATATGATTCAAATATTAAATTCAACATTAAATGTATACAGTCAGAGGTGGGCGTTGCTAAAACATAAGAAAGTGGAAAATCAAAACAAGCTTAACAGAGGACTTAACCAATCCACAGTGATAAGCGGGACAGTTTCAGTCTCACTCATGAAGGTTGATAAGTTGATAAAAACATACACCTTGCAGTCAATCATCCACCCATTCTTTGCTGCTAATCTGTGGTGGTAGCAGAGTACAATAGAAAACGTCCAGTTCTTCTTGGGGGATCCTGAGGCGCCTCCAGACAAGGTGGAACCTCATGGTCCATTTGACCCTCACTCGTGACTTTGTGAGGTTACTTGGAACAGTAAATCAGTAATCCACTGTTTTATAGAACTACCAGAACCACATTATCGGCCAAAAGCAGAGACGCAATCCTAAGGTCACCAAACCATACCGCCCTCCACTCTTCGGCTGTGCTTCTGCAAGTTCTGATGAGTCCTCTGACTCTACTGGTACCTCTCAATACTTGATTCAAGAGTTCGCTGAGATAACCAAGCTCAAAGGTCCCTCTTCGGCTTGACTGCTGGTGTCTAACAGCAGGTTCTTGGCTTGCTGGCCTTAACTCCACGCAGACGGCCAGGGTTTCATTATATATTCCCACACTCACCTGGTGCCTCTCTGGGCAATTCTAAAACAGGAGAGTCCAGCTGCTATCCAGGAGTTTGGTTCAAGGGCAGGTGCTGTGCATAGAGATGAGCCGACCACCTCCTGCATTAGCTCTGACTCCTTCCCCATCGGAGACGTTACAGTTCACAAGGCCCTCACCTTCACCTGCCACCCGACACCTGCACAAACCTTTAAACCTTTTGTGGGTGGTGGGTCCATTTGGTGGCAGCCCCATATTGAGGCAGACCAGGCTCTTTTGATACAAGTGCATGCCTGCAAGGCCTGATTCCAGGAAGGGGTTCCCAGGTTTGCTTATCTGGATGAGGTGCCACTTATCTGGAGATGCCAATCCATAGAGATCTTTCAATGGCTCTTGGTCACCTGAGACAAATTTGCCTTGGGAAACCCGACCAGGAGCTCTCGCCCCTGACAGCACGCATACCGCTCCAACATGATAAGCTTCTTGGAGGGGAGTCTGCCAGTCACATTTTACTCAACAAAGAGTATCTTGAAGTGTCTCTGTGATTCTGCACATCCAACATTTCAAAATCTGGAGGTTTAAATACTAAACTATGCAGGCTTGTAAGGTTGCTGTCGCTGGTTTGCACTATCCTTTGTCATAAAGAACAGCGGCTGTGATGCTGAACACTTACATTAAATTCTAATAATGACCAGATTTCATGTTTACCTCTGTGAAACATGACACCACCTAAATCCACTATAACTGGCAATTTAAACTGACCACAGCTGCTGTCTCTGTGAAGAATGAAAACTACAAATGTTTTATAGCCACCTTTCAAGTCTACAGGGGGTGAAGTTTTTTTGATACTGAAAAGATTTTGGGAGGAGTATCACTTTAATGCACTGACAGAGATATGAAAGGGTATGAAAGTATTGGCTGTGGGGCAGGGCAGGTAGAGAGGGAGAGAAGCGGTTTTGTTAGATGCCTCCTTCAACTCATAAAATCTGTCAATAGAAAAATATAAAAAATATTTCACTCTAAAAAAAAAAAAAAAATTGACTGATGGAGATGACACCACAACATGACACAAATATACCCAATGGCACACTAGGCGAGAGACAGGAGGTGGATAGGTAGCAAGAGGAGAGCCATAGAAAAGCAGAAAGAAACTGTCTGAAGGTATGGTGAGGCTGCATGCGTAGGACTGCAGTTGGGTTTGGCTTGTGTGTGTGTGTGTGTGTGTGTGTGTGTGTTATGGGGAGGTGGTGGTGGGGTTGATCTGGGGCCAATCAATAGCGGCAGGCTCTCTTACGACCCCTGAGTTCCTCCTGGCTTGGCTGGCAGGCTGGAAATCAATGGGCCGGGCCAATAACTCAGGATGGTGTGTGGATTAGTGAACTGTCAACTAATCAGAGAGTTACTGAATCTGACACCACAGCTATTAACCTATCGATATGACACTTGGCACTGACACACACTCACACACATGGATATATATATGTATTGATGAACACACACGCACATAGAAACACATATGTGAATGGCTGAAGGCGGTCTGACACACACACTTATAGATGGTGGATATACAGGAGATGTATGCACACTCATGCAGAGACCGGGATACTGCGTGTACTCACACAGACGTTCAGTACAGTACGTTCTCACAGATTAATGTTACTTCATTGTACACATACACACCAACACAGGCTTAAAACTAACAGGTAACATAACACTGCTGTATGGAAGAGACAAAGACACAATCATACAACTGGAGAAAGACACATTTGTCCTGCTTCTCAAACGTGATACTGGAACAAGAGCTTCCGTCAGAATACACAGAACTCGCATTGATCCCTATTCAGTAGTCACGGCTCATTTAAGGATCATTTAGTTTTATTAGTGTAGGTGCCGCTGCTTTGACCTTTGACCTCCACGCCGCTAATGGCTTTGAATATTGGTGAAGCTGAGACTCCACTCCACGCCAAATTCCACTGTTATAGGCGTTGTATGTATCTCAAATAATATCTTGCCTGTGCTGCGAGTGTTGACGATGACTGAGCCTTGTTTCCTGCGTACTAATTAGTTCATTCGTACCGAAATGTGAAAAAGCGAACAACCAGTAATACGAACAAAAGCTGTGTTGCCTTGTGTTGTTCCTTTTCTAACTAAGAGTCCCATGCACCCTACATTTAAGTCCTGAAAATGTCTGTCAGCTAAAAAAAAAAAAGGTGCGTAATCTCCACATAAAAAGCAGGGTAAGCTGAGTTTAGGTGGCTTTACTACATCCCTACTTTTATCCACAATTCATATCCAGATTCCTTGGTGCTTCTTTAATATGTAGACTCTCTGATCTTTTGATATTCTCATGTCTCTCTAGTGTGGATCTACAGGCTTATTCTGTGTCAAGGGTGCTGGTTCATTTTACATTATTCTCTTCTATTCTTCTGTCCTTTTCTACTTTTTTTGGGAGGGGGGGGGGGGGGGGTGGAGCAAAAGGAGATTATTTTGGGGGGTAATTCCATTGAAACCGCTCTGAAATAACTTGACTTGGCATGTGCCTATACAAGGCTCTACAAAAGGCTCCAGGAATACTATTCAGTAATGGGGTAAAGCAAGAGAAGAAGCAGGACAAAAGGCCTGTGTGTGTGTGTGTGTGTGTGTGTGTGTGTGTGTGTGTGTGTGTGTGTGTTACAAGAGCAGCTGAAATGAGGGAGAAGAGAGAGAATCACCTGAGAGAAAATAAGACAGCTAGCGGGAGGAAAAAAAAAGGATGAATGAGCAGCAGAGAAACCAGTGGAAAATAATCAAGTGTTGAGAAAAGAGAAGAGGGTGCACTAGTTTGATATCCTACAAAGATAACACAATCTTAAATCATTCATTAAGTGCTGGCCCCATACAGAAGAAGTTTTATGACAATTCTGTGTATTCATCATCTTCTCACCATTAAGTTTTGGGTCTGCTTTTTAGGGGAAGATTTGGGTAAATTGGATAAATTATATTAGGACTTTGGTCATGAAGTTGTGATCTAATGGTTCTGGATTTAGTGAAACGTAAAAGAAACAAGCCCATACATTTTCCAATTTAAGCATGTTTCTCAAAAGAGAAGAGAAAATGTAAGAAATTAACAGAAAAGAAAACACCAGAAAATAAAAAAGAAAGAGAAATCAGAGGGGAAGAAGGCGTTGGGTGGGGGCAGGCTAGTTCACACTGCTGTCCAGCGATAAGAGCTACAGAGAGAAAGACAGAGAGGGAGAACAGGGCTAAAAGAAAGACGAATGGAGGCAGGTTACAGCATTACAGCCACCAAGAGAAAGGCGAGGGTGAAGGTGGGCGAGGAGGAGGAGGGGGTGGGAGGGTGGGTTCATGGGCCTCCCACACACTCCGGATTAGGAAACATATGCAGTGGAGTAGCGAGGGATTAGGGGGTGAACGAGAGCTGGAAGAAGGAAAAGAATGTTTTTTGGGGAGGAGAGGAGGGGTGAAGGGGAGGGATGGAAACACAAGTGCTCGGCCAGGCGTATTTCCACCCCGCTTTCATCCTCCATCCCCTCCTCTACCTTCCTCCTCCTCCTCCCACCCACTCACCTTCATCTTTGAACCTCTGGGATGACGAGATTGGTGTGCAAGGACTCGGAGGGAGAGAAGGGAGGGGGGCGCTCGCTGGCAACATCCTTTGATTGTGGTTATTTGCTGCGAACACAAGAAGCATATCGGGAAAATTGTTAGAACGAGTAAAAACCTTGAACTTTATTGCTTTTAGTTTCCATACAACATGACCAGTGACTTGGAGTGCTGAGGGGTTTCATTCAAGGAAAAAGACGAGAATACAGAAAGGCTTTTCATTTCATCACAGAATAAATAGAAAAATAGTTTAAAAAAGTTACTACGGAGACAACTTAAAACATCACTGTGATTGTGACAAATCTTTATGAATTTTCATTGTCTCTCTGGCTGCGTCCGAAATCACTCACTAATCAACAGTTTACTGAATAGTGAGCAGCAAGTACACACCCACACACACTTGAGTCACACAAGGGTAATTTTTGCATCTATAAAATGTGACGCATTGCATTATGGGAATATTAGCAGAAAGTAGTACAGAGTACATGCCATAGACATTTTTGTTCCATTGTGGGAATTTTTAAATAAACTGCACACTGAAATACAATGACAGGTAGTTAATATAGCACACTAAATAGTAAACAGGGCGTGACTTTGGACACCGTTAGTAAGAGATTATATTCAAAGCTCATTCAACAGCTTTCTGATTACTGCAACTGTCCAGACAACAACTTAACCAGGTTATCGGACTTAAAATAAGGTTAAAAGATGTGTCAGCAGCTCAGTTAAGAGACCTGGTTTACTCCTAAATCATTAAAATGACTAAAATGACTTTAAACTCTTTGGTCTTTTTTCTCCATGATTTTTTTCTGCATACATGCCCAGCGGCCCATACTGCAAAGCACTTTCACTTTGGGAATAACAAAGTCGATCACACTTAAACTATAAATAAAAAATAAATACTAGCATTAAAATGTAAATTCCTTTTGGTGGTACTGAATCATATTCAACCGTAACAATATCACTATCAACGGCCACTGTAAACTTTTGAAGTGTGCCAAATAAATTTGAAAATTACTCTCAGGAATGCCTCCAAAATATACATATTCAGACTTTCAGGGAATCTCCTTTCTCAGTATGACCATGTTCATAACTCTAAAAATAGATTTCTCCTTTACAGTCACAAATATCTGATGTGTGTCAAGGAAGTTCAACTGGCTACAACAGTATGTGTGTGTCGATGTCCACTTGAACGAACACAGGACAGTCTGCGAGCCTGTGTGCGCGCCTGACTGTGTATTACTGCCGTGTGTGTTTGTGCATGTGTGCGCGACACGGGGGTCACGAGTCAAGGTCAGGTGATAATTCGCCAGAAAAGCCAGGGAGAGATGAAGGGACTGTGGAGCAGAAGGAGAGAGAGAGAGAGGGAAGAAAAAATAAAAGAGGAGGATGAAATGATGGCAAAGTGATACTGAGAAGGAAGACGAGGCCAATCATTGAGGAAGAAGAAAACCTGCAACTGCAACTACCCACCAATCTGTCATCGCTCTCTTTTGGCCAGTTTCCCTCAGCTCTAATTTTTCTCACTGTCGCATTTCATTCACTTTTTATCTTGGTTTCCAATCAGTGGTTTACGATTAGAAGACCACATCTGGTATTAAATGTGAATTAACACACTAAAATAACAGTTTTCTTTCCTTAAAATCATCAATATTTTAAAATCCTCCTACCTGCCATCCTCTATCCGTCGCGTCTGCCGTGCCTCAAACACTCAATCTCACTCACACACACACTCACACACACCAGTCTCATATTAAATAATTGACAATTTTATATTTCACTTGTGCTTTTCACCTTATTGTCCACCAAATTTCTCCCTCCTTCTCTTCAGCCCTAAAAACACCCTCCCTCTCTGTACCCTCACACACACAAACACACACACACTCCTGGCCCAGAGAGGTCAACCTTTAGTGGATGAGGTCAGCCGTCTGGGATGAAGTTGACCTTTGACCTGGAGGGCATGATCGCCCGCTTGCATCCTAACCAGCTGGACAATGAGCCAGCCATCCGACCATCGCTGTGTCTGTCTGTTTGTGTGTGTGTGTGTGTGTGTGTGTGTGTGTGTGTGTTCGCGGTTGATGTATGTTAACATGTCTGCGCGTTTTTTTGAGTTTTGGTGATGTGTGTGTGCTTTAATGTCTGTAAATGCATGTTCTAATGCATGTGGTTGACTGTGTCTGTACTGAGAAATTGGATTTACCTCCTCAGTCTCAAAGGGACGGGGTCGCGCTGCTTGTTACCGACGCCAAATTACAGCACAATATTGATCAGGCCGGGGTCATCCATTGACGAATCCTGTCTTTAGTCTTTGCTGCAAACGCTCATCACTTCCTGTCTTCTTCCTTATTCAGGGTTAATATCTCATTAACTGCTGTTATCTCCACACCGGTCACCACGGCAACAGCCAGCAGGACAAGAGCTGACAATTCCCCGTAGCCTGCATCCTGCGGATCAGACAGGCGATGACCAGATTATTGGAAATCAATCCAGGGGAGTTACTGTTTCCCCGACCTCCCAAGCTTCATTTCCACTATTTATTGGGGAACGCTGGTCAAATGTCAACTATTGTGAGGTTTACACAGGTGTCAATACACGCAATGACGAGAGTCAATATTATGCAATGGGTATTATGATAGTGGTTAATCATTTTGAGGTTCATAAATCAGACGTTTGGAAGCCATTTGACATGAGAAAAAAGGAGTTAATTACATGGACTGAAAAGATTTTAGATTTATTATTTATCTACTGAGGTTAGTTTCTTTTTTGCTGATTGCACCATTTTCGATACAGTAAAATGTCAAGTAGAAATTAAAAAAAAAAAAAATATATATATATATAGAGATAGATATTATCAGTTAATTTGGAATTAATTCATTTCAGACTACTGAGTTACACAGAGATGACAGTGAACCACGGGGGGTAGGAGTAGGTCTATATGTGAGGGGCTTTTCTTTCTTATCAGCCACTGGACAGTCCTGATCCTTATTTTCCACGGAGCAATGGAGGAAATATCTATTTAACAGCCTACAGTTTGAGCTTAGCTACACAACTTTACTCTCACAGCATTTTGATGATTACACAATTCTTTCATAATAATTGGTTGATAATAATCTGCATTTACATTTTTATACGTTAGGTGAGGAAGGTTAACTGAGGATGACATGCAACTTACACGACAGCACCTAAAAATATATAAATGTAATCATCAGAAAAGCACAACTGAAAACTATATATTGTTAGTTAAATAACATTTCCCTCCTTTGCTAATCTTCAGTGCAGTGGAGCATAAGTTAAATATTTAAAATCAATCCATAACAACTGGGTTTATTTGTGAATTGTCCTGCTCTTATATTTACAATCAGGTATACAGTTGACCTGGAGAACCTTATTAGTTAGCATTAGCTGCATGGCAAATTAGGGGAATTAGCTATTTAGTTAGCTTTGCAGCAAAAGAGCAACAATTTCTCTATGACTGGAACAGGTTTAAACAGCCTAATGAAGCTGATTTACTTCAGCCTAACGGTGCTGGACAGGATGAGGTTTCATCAACTGATGAGTGAGTGGACTATTTAGCTACAAGGAGGAGTGTGGCTAACTTAACTGAAGCCTACGCTACCTAGCATAGATAAGCTAGCTTGTCACGGTTGTTGTTGTATTAACAACTACGGTGAAGCTAACGGCTAATTTAAATATCAATGCGCCGGCCAAAACTCACCTGTCATACTTGTGCTTCGCTTAGCAACCACGCTGCTCTATATTGCTGGGCGGAAGGATAACGTCTGATTAACCTAACGTTCATCCAGCTAACGTTTGAGTTTACTTTGCAACGTGTTAGCTTTCGTTTTCAGCAACACACGTTAAACCACTCTGTTTTACGGCGGTTTAGAGGGAAAAAAGGAGTTATTATAGGGCGAACAGACTACTTACTCATAATTAAAAACGAGCCAGGTTCGCCTGGTGTTTGCAGGCACTGATGAGTTGCGGTGACGGCAGAGTGGCCGGCTGACCTTTGACCCAGGGGTCGGGGCGGCGGGGTCTGGCTCGCGGGGCCGCAGTGACAGACGCTCCCCGCAAATTGATGAAAAAGGCAATAGAGTCTGTAATAAAACCACGCAGCCGCCGTCACCAAATAATCACATAATGGCCTCAGCGACAGTAATGGTGTTTATGATGTTTACAGGTTTCATGTAGTTTTAAGTATCAGTCCACTGGAGAATATATATGTCCACTTCTGCCTGCATTATATTTAAGGAGGCTTGTGTTTTGTAGTGTTTTATAAAAGCTAATAAATAATTCACCTCAGCTGCATGTCCGCATCATCTTCTCTTTGTTTTTCTCCAAACACATTTTGTAGGTTTTAACTGACATTCATGAGATTCATAATTTCAGAAATTAGTCTAACAACCTATAGGTGTTTAGTTTAAATATTAATTTCGATAATAAGTTCCTTAAAAGGACAGAAACACGTTTATAATTTCGGCCATAAAGCTATGAAAACTGGTGTAAGCGTCCGGGGACACGTGACCCTCCAGATATGAAACCGTGGTTATTATTCATCAATTCAAATTGAAGTCAAACTCTTTGGTTTGGATGGAAAATCGATCGATGACAAATGGACATTTGAAAGCTTGGCCATTTTCTGGCACAATGAGGACATTTTCTTTTCCAGAGGTCACTCTTTAGTCTGTAACTTTATTCACAAAATAATATCAAAATCCACACAGTGAAGCCTAACGCATAATCCTTAAATAGGCGGTATTTTCATTTATGCAAAAAATGAATTAACTAAATATCACAACATGCGAATGAATCCACTTTCCTGATTGTCTTTTATACCGTGATATATACATATATATTTTAGATAATTTATTCATACATTTAATTTCGTTTACTTTCCCTTTGGTGCTTTTAATAAAAAGTTTTTCTCTCCGATTTAAACTATTTTTCAGTGACAAATAATCAAAGTTCTTCTGTTCTTCCGGCGCATCGACGACAGGCCATTTACATTCGATGCATAAATCACAACTTTAATAAAATAAATGCAAACACGCAGAGTGACTACATACTGTGTGTAATATTGCTATTTGACATTTATTATCATAAATGATGGTAAAAATTACGCCTTCTCACTGACTGTGGCTTATTTGCATACAGCAAAAATATTTAAATTCACGGAATAAACATGAAGCTTCTTGCATTTAGTTTAAATTTGGCCTCAACTTTTATATCTAAAACGAAAAATAATAACCTACTTAAAAAAAACAATAAAGAATTTAAAATAACAAGAAAAACAGTTTTAGAGAAAAAAACTTGTGAAAACTTTAATTCATGAAAAGACTTAAGAGAGCAAATGAATATGCAATAAACTGCATTAAATGTGCAGTTTCTGATTTCTATTGATCCACATTAGTCAAACATGAAACAGTGAAGAAAACCTGCAGCTGGTTTCTTCACTCATCAACTGGTTCCACGTCCACCAGCTTACATTCAAAACGTTATTATGTGATTATTATATGACTTAATTATTTAATTAAAGTACATTAGAATGATTTAGGTTTGGTATGTTTTTATTTTCACGTTCACTCATAAATACTTAAGTGATCCTCGCGGGTAAAAGTGTCTGTTGCAGTTACCAAGAACAGCAAAGGTCCTGAAGTTAACATTAAGAAAACTAACAAAGGAACATTTTGGCAATAAAGTGTCAAATATTATAACGCTTGAACTGATTTAGGCCGCATTCAATTATGAAACTGAGTTTAAAGATAATCTATGGTTTGATAATAATCATATTGCTGCCTAAAGAAGTGTGTGCAGACGTGATTATGTGCATGGTGAGGAACTGATTATAGCTCGTGCAGTTTATTGATCGGGAATTAGGTGCATTAGAGGGGTCAGTGGCTCATATATCGCGCGTGTCTGTCTGCATGCAGGGTTCAGATGGGCAGCGGGCTTAGGACTGTGTGTGTGTTTACCCTCCGACTCAAGATCAGGGTGAAAATCCCATTGACCTGTGTGTGTGTGTGTGTGTGTGTGTGTGTGTGTTCACTTCCCTGACCGATAGGATTTCCATTAATTTACCTGCAGCCTCGGAGTTTTAGGAGGAAAAGCAAACATATGAGACGGATCTCCGTCTGCAGGATCAGCCTCACAAAACAGCAAAGACGGAGGAAGAAAAGGGGCTTTTGTTTGATGTCAACTGCGTGTGTGTGTGTTAAAGAGATAGAGAAAGAAACATCTGGATCATAAAACAAACTGATAGGAGAGCTCGTATAAACCGCAGGAAGCAAAAAGAAACAACCAGGAGAAAGAGCGCGAGGACATCACTCTCCTCGTCTCTCTGGTCGGTCGCGTGCTCCTCTCAGAGCCCCCTCTTTCCCCCCTTTTAATTGATTTCTCATAATTAACTCAGTGTGTTCATCGATTTCCCTGCGACCGCCCAACACCGCCTCGAGATCGGCAACCTCATTATTTCCACGTTAACCCGAATAATCCCGAATAAATACTGAGCACATTCAATAACAACTAGACTCAGACAGCACGACATAATCCCGCTTCCTTTAGACGACCTGGCCTCGGGTCCAGGTTGCACTGGAATAAGAGACGAAACTACTCAAGACGAGCTTGAAGTTAATAGACCAGATGAGAAGAATTTAAACATTTACAAAATAAAGAGGCTGCTGTAATGCTGTTCACTTCTCCACCATTTAACCTAATTAAATCCTGTTACACACCAGCTCAGCCAATTAAAAGGCCTGCTGTGCACAGCAGTCACTTTGACTCTGGTCAGTGTGTGAAATGTCAAACTGTAGCTTCTCTCAGGTTCAGTGGCTTCCTAAGAGGAGAGGAGGTCAAACAAGCCTGCAGGCAGCAGTTCAACACGCTGCCGCTTCTGGATCCCTCCGCCTTCATCTTCTGCTCCTGAAAAATACAAATGAAGGAACTATTTTTTTTTCATCTTACATGGAAAATAAACAGGGCTACACCATCATCTCATCGTGTAAAAATGGGAGGTATTTACATAGAAATCTGGTGTGAACGACATCATGCTCGTTCACCTTTTTCTGGACTTTTACAAACAAGGATAACTAACAAGGATAAAATTATTTTCACCTTTTCTACATGTGTTAAGCGTTGTGTAACCTAGATTCATACTTTTATGTGCATGGACTTCAAATGTTTTGTGTCAGATTGAAATTTAAGATTGAAAATGATGACTAATTCATATCATATTAGCACCAATTAATGATAAATAAATGAATAAAGTAAAGTTCACCCTTGACCTTCCTTCAGGAGATGGAGTTTACTTGATTTAAGGAACAAAAATTCACTTATTTAGACAATAAAAATCCAGTTTATTGAATGAATGCTCACATTGGACATGCAAAGCAATGTCTGTGTAGAGGAGAGGACAAAAACTGTTTCACATTTAAAAAAGTTGGAGAATTGGAGAGAACACAGTTGAGTAGAAAAATGACCAGAAGAAGAACAGGACAGAACAGAAAAGAGTGTAATTGAAGAAGGGATAATAGAGTAGAGTAGAATAGAGGGGGGCCAGGAAGGACAGAAAACAGAGAGAGAGTGAGGGAGGGTGTGTGGGGGGGGTGTGGGTGATGGTGTTGGTCACGGGGGGTTAAAAGAAGGGGGCGTCTAAAGCTTGTGAATTAAACGCTGTGAGGCCCTGTGTCCTCGGCACGTGCACCGGGCCTCAAGAATAAAAGGAGCTCCGGCCCATCTGGCTTTTTAGAGGCAGGAAGAAAAGGGAGAGAGAGAGAGAGAGAGGGAGAGAGAGAGAGAGAGAGAGAGAGAGAGGGAGAGGCTGGGAGACATAGACAGAAAGCAGGTGAGAGAGGGAGCGAGAGGGGTCCTGTGTTGCTCAATGGAGAGACCGTGGCATTAACACCGCCAGGCGTTTAGGGCGCTTGATTCCCTCTGGGGGTCACCGACGGTAAAAAAAAAAAATATAGGCTCTCATTGTAATGTAAGGTGCTTTTGAGTGAATGTGGGCTATGAAAGGGGTCGAGGTTAGAGGGAGCAGGTGAGCCAGTGAAAACAGAAAAAGGAAGAGAGGAAGAGGATGCCAAAGAGAAGAAGAATGGAGGCCAAAAGGGTTTAATGTGGAAGACTCTGAGAAAAGTGAAAGATTTCTGTGTGTGTGTGTGTGAGGAAGGAAATCAGTTAAATATACAGCCTCAAACCGTGTGTGTGTGTGTGTGTGTGTGTGTGTGTGTGTGTGAGAGGGTAGGTAGGTATTCAGAAACAGCGTCAATAAAACACACTCACCTTTAATCTATATGTGTCCTTCAGAAGATTTTTCTATACCTTCAGTCTCTCACACACCCTTTACCTCTCCTGCACTCGGCATCTTAGCTGTTTCCATGGCGACGGAGTTGAGACTGCAACCAGAAAAGGGGGGGGGGGGGGGGGGCATGTGTGTGTGTGTGTGTGTGTGTGTGTGTGTGTGTGTGTGGACAGCAGCAGCAGCAGCAGCAGGTGATGAGGCTCAGCTCAGGCAGCAGACTTCAGTGCTTCAGTATCTGGTAAAGTGATTTCTTTCCCGTCTAATAAAAGTTATATTAAGGTCATAGAAGAAGAAAAAAACAAAAAACAAACAGACATTGTAACCGTCATTACAGGAGAAAACACACCTCAGCAAGAAAAAAAAAAAAACATGAACTGGACAAGTATAAGGAGGGAAGTAAAGTAAGCAAAAGTGAAACAGGACACTTTTCATATCAGCAAAACACGTCGGCCTGCTGAATTCTCAAAATATCGATTATTTTAACAAATTAAACGTCCTTTTAATAATTTAAAGATGGGAGGTGTCGTGTCTTGTACAGACTGTAAAGGCCCCTGACAACATAAACAAAAAGGACTATGAATGAAACACCCAGACGAAGGCGGTCGAATGAAGAGCACCTGCAGGAAGTCGCTGAGTGCTGCAGAGTAATTCTCCACATTTAGGTCTTTGGTTATTTGATATAATGACAGCACACTTACATCTTAATCTTCTGCTTGTTTGTAATTATTTTGCGACACGCAACAAACGTCCCCGCAGCTGAAATGAAACCCTGGAAACTGCGGCTCAAGGTCAGTGCCTTAACCCCTGGACCACCGAGCGAGCCCAGTACTGAAAAGTCCTTTTTCACGGCAGACATTATGACCTGTCATAGTGGGGAAAACACAGGTGTCATAATATCATATGTTAACATGCACTTTTACTTGGTCTACACTTGTCTAAGGTTTAAAGGCAGCTCAGTATCAGTGTTTAAAGTCATGTGAATAAATCAACAGTTAATCAAAACAACAAAAGCAAGAACACAAACAAAATAAAACTCTAAGTTAGATGAATGTTTTTCTGCAGCAGTGTCTCAAGAGGGACATATGTTTGACACAAGGTGGCGCATTTAGTCGCAACATTAAGACAGTTTTAATGTCTTAAATATGATATACTTATATATTCATATACTGGTGTTGGTTGTTAATATTGCTGCTGTTCGCCTTATATGAACACCAAGACGTCGTACATTTTAGTTGAAAGAAAATTCAAGATCAAGTTCATGTTAACAACTAACACTATATATATATATATTAATATATTATATATTTCGACCACTTTTAGGAAAATAAATGAACTATAGATTCTGCATTTCCTCATTACAATTTGAAACTAAAACTAAATGTTGATGCTTTATATCTCCATGAGGGGAAATATGAAAAATGTAGTAAAATTAAATAATTACACAATATTTTTTTCATTTTTTCAGACTTTCTACAGATTTCTGGTGGCTGGCCAGCATCATTTGGGGGGGGGGGGGGGTTCATGACCTCTCTAAAACCCTGGCCCTGAGCAGTTTATTGCATTTAACACTCATTTGATTATTTAATATGTAATATATCAATAATAAAGTGATTCAACCATATTTCCCCAGCTCTAATGAGCAGAGAGACACTCTTGTTCTTGAGGTAAATCCATACTGTGCATTAGAAAGCTGCATCACATTGACAGCAAACAGCCTCAGTCTGACTCTGGCATCTTCTCCCAGCGCTCCGTGTGGGCTGAAACTTCCTGTCATAAGCAGTAACGTTAATAAGGAAATGATATCCCGGAAAAAACCTCGAACAGACAATTAACAGACAAACCCCATCAAACATCCACAGTGGATTATAATCTGGAGGACCATGTGGGGGAGGTGGAGATCTCTAAAGGTCGTCCGGCATTTTAAACTAAGCCTGAGCAGAACATGTCTGTAATATTCCTCTGATATTCCTGATATTCCTCTGATATCCCTCTGATATTCCTCTGATATTCCTCTGATATTCCTGATATTCCTCTGATATTCCTCTGATATCCCTCTGATATTCTTCTGATATTCCTCTGATATTCCTGATATTCCTGATATTCCTCTGATATCCCTCTGATATTCCTCTGATATCCCTCTGATATTCCTCTGATATTCCTCTGATATTCCTGATATTCCTCTGATATTCCTCTGATATCCCTCTGATATTCCTCTGATATTCCTCTGATATTCCTCTGATATTCCTGATATTCCTCTGATATTCCTCTGATATCCCTCTGATATTCCTCTGATATTCCTCTGATATTCCTGATATTCCTCTGATATTCCTCTGATATTCCTCTGATATTCCTGATATTCCTGATATTCCTCTGATATTCCTCTGATATTCCTGATATTCCTCTGATATTCCTCTGATATTCCTGATATTCCTCTGATATTCCTGATATTCCTCTGATATTCCTGCGGGCTCTCAGGACGGTGACCTCACCTTTATAGGAAGTGTGTTTATCGCTGGTTCTTGTAAAATATAGGCCATTAAAACGTGATAATAATGGAGCCTGTATTTTATTTATTTCGCGCTTCCTGGGAACGAGATAGTAAAGGCTCCTCTGTGAAGTGTGTTATTCGGCTGCATTCAGAAGTCTGGGCCGGGAGAGCTTTGGTTTAAACATGAACGGCTCTGCTCTTCATGCAGGTTCCCGCTCAGACGGCTGCTGCCGGAGGGCTTCGAGCGCCACCGTGTGGTCAAATGGCTGAACTGTTGGTCCAAAAGTGTCCAAGTTCAACCGTCTGCTGATGTTCTTCCTCCTCCTCCTCCTCACCCTCAGTTTGGCTGCACTCAAATAAACGGACTCAGTTGTTCAGATAAAGCAGCCAACAGTTATAAAAGGCTGGAGGAACTGTGACCTCCAGACCACAACAAGATAATATCTTAATTTTAGTTATGAGGCTGAGTGATTAATTTAATTTTAAAAGATCCACATCCTCATAAAAGCAATTAGTTTCGTCAAAGAATCTGACATTTATTTTGTTGATTAATAAATAATTGTTTGGTGTATAAAATAATAAAATGTCAGAAAACTGAAAAATGCCTGTTACATTTCCCCAGAGAGTGATTTAACTTATTCCTTATTACTTATTTTGTCCCACCAACAGCCCAAAACACAAAGATATTCATTTTATAATCATAGAAAACACAGAAGCAGCAGAACATTTTCACATTTGAGAAGCTGGAATCAGAGATTGTTTATAATTTTTGCTTATAAAAATTGACTGAATTTCTCTTAATTTAATTTCTTTTAACACATAATCGAAATGATGAGTATTTAGAGTGGGATTTCATTTTGTTCTAAAAACAATTAATAAAAAAAAAAAAAGGATTAATGCTATAGACAGTGATGGCTGTCTTCTTCACCCTGCAGAAGCTTCGACTTGCATATCACATATTTGACCAAACGTGGTTGTTTGGGCATTTTCAGATCAGGCGGAGAGAGGAGTCCTACTACTGGCAGTGTTTGGTGAGCTTTTGTTTTATGCTGTTTAAACATGGATTTGTATCTATGTCCTGTCACGAAGTTTCCTTCAACACACACACACACACAGACAGCAGCAGTGAAATGTGTCTGAAATCAGTCACACAGATGCAGTCGTCCAAGCTGCACAGGGACTGTTTGATAACCCTGCAGTGGTAATGCAGGATATCGGAGGGGAAGGGGCTGGGGGTCTGCGGCGCTGAGAGATTGGCTTTGCACGGACGCCTTGTGACTTTAAGATCCTATTTGGTCCACTGGCTTAAAATCTAAAAAAAGGAAATCTTGGTACTAAGGTGCTTTTGACCAGATAAGTCAAGCTGGGTGTGAATTTGTATTCTGAACCACAGGCTGGCAACATTTTTCACTTCTCTAAACACTGAAGCGTCCTCTGTTACATTCAACAGAACTGAGCACAGGTTGAAAAGAGGCAAATACAAGGACGAGGGGGGGGGGGCACAATATCATGAACACCTGTACGGTTGAATCCAATCACATACAACAGTCCTGCAATTAGTTTGACTTGTGTGAAGCTTTTAGTGAGTTTTTTGTTTTCAGCTCCAAGTATGTTTTGATGTCATTGTTTGAAGAATTGTCTGGCTTTTATTATACTGTAAGGAGTTTGTTTTTCTGTGTGCGGGTGGACGAAAAGCATGAGGCACACCTTACATTATACACCTCAACATTTCTTATCTAAGTTTTAGTGTATAAATAAGTTGAAAAAGGGAAGTATTTATCGCAGAGTTGTTTGTTTTTGTTTAAATTCATAACTTATGACTGAACATGCTTCTAAACGTGCGCATGGATGACTGGGTTTCGACTGTATTGATGTGGGGACACGGGTCAGAGAATCTCACCCGGACTCTGGTCTTCTTCTCCTGTACGTCCTGCAGCTGCTGTCGTTCTGGTCGGTGTGCTCACGAAGAAGAAGACGACGACGACGACGAAGAACGCCGGTTCAGGAGGAGAGAAGAGCAGCCTCAGCTCTCGTCCGGCAGGTTTAATTAAAACACAACGTAACTGTGAAGACAAGAGGATTTCTTCTGCAATGAAAACAGGACTGGGGGGCTTTATATGTGCTCTTCTCCCATATGACAGAGAAGGGGGCTCAAAATTGATTGTAGCACTGCCAACGCTCGTCAACCAATGAATTAAATATTACTCAAATGTTCTCCTCCAGTGTTACTGTTATTTTCAACATTCAGAGTCACGATACGTCCCGAAAAGACACAACCTTGTTCTGTGTGATGCTGCCCCTGAAACAGAGTTTTATAAAGGACTTATTTTTGTTAAAAGAGGTGTGATGTACAGTAAATAAAGAAGTTTACATATTTACAATGAAATGCTCCAGTAAAGAGAATTTTAGAGCACCGACTGAAAATACATTTAATATTTCAAGAGGTTTTTTAACAGACCAGAGCCACATCATTCTGCAAACACATTTAGTAAATGTATTTCTGCAGCTCTTCAGTGGTTATTGTGTGAGATGAGGAAACATTACGTGTATGAGAGAAATACAACAAAGATACTCACGTCTCAGATCACGTCTGGGTTGTTGTTCTGTAATGTTTTTTTGTGTGAACAAAGGAAGGAAAGCTGAGTATTCTTGTTGTACATTTTGATTCTAAGTCTCCAATGGCTTTTTTCCTTGTACGTTTTCTAAGATGATGTCTGTGTGTGTGTGTGCGTGTGTGTGTGTGCGTGTGTGTGTGTGTGAGTGTGTGTGTGTGTGTCGGCTGTCTCTGACACATGGATATGATGTCACATCTTAAAAGATTTGAGGGTGCAACCGTCACCGCTTTGTGAAGCACTGCTTGGTGACGAAAGTCTTATTAAAGTTTATCTTTAATTAAAAAAAAAAACAACTGGACTTGAGATGATGTTATACAGATTCATATATTACTGCGACACACACACACACACACACACAGACACACACAGACACACACACACACACACACAGACAAAGGAAGAGAGAGACACAGATGGAGGGAGAGAGACAGAGACAGCGACCACATACAGCACCATTCATTATTAACACACCCAATATAGCTGGACAGGACACCTCTCTCTCCTCCACCCGCCTGCCCCCGCCCTTCCTATTAACACACACACACACACACACACACACACACGCATATATATATATATATATATATATACAGGGAGAGAACGAGAGCCCTCCAGGACCCTCCCCCTGACCCTGCGACCTAGGCACCATGGCAACCCTCTGACCCATCCCGCTGTTGCTGTGGTAACAACCTTGGAGCATGTCTGACCACTGCCCCCCCCAACACACACACACACACACACACACACACACACGCTCTCCCTATAGCCCTACAGACGCCCCCCCCCCCCCCTCGAGCCGAGGCAAGCCGATCGATATTCTATCACACAGAACAGTGGAGCGAGAGAGAGGAGGCCACGGGCCAGGCAGATTACTGGGAGGAGGAGGGGGGAGGAAAGGGGAGGATGGAGGGGGAGGAGGGGGGTTAGTGGTTGACAAAAAGAGAGCCAGTGTGTGTGTGTGTGTGTGTGTGTCAGAGTCAGAGGAAACGAAAAGGGTTTTAGGGAAGGTAGGAGATGTGTGTGTGTGTTGGGGAGGTGTGCAAAAAGGGGTTTTGGTGTGCGGGTGTAATCGGGTAGATTGAGAGAAGACGTGTGTGTGTGTGTGTGTGTGTGTGTGTGTGTGTGTGTGTGTGTGTGATTTGGAAGAAAGAGGTAGCAGTAGGAGGAGGCTGAGAGTGTAAGTGGGTAGAAGATTGAGGGAAGGTGTGTGTGTGTGTGTGTGTGTGTGTGTGTGTGTCAGAGGAAAGGTGTTTTAGTGTGGTTGTTATGGAGGATAAGAAAGGGAGGTGTGTGTGTGTGTGTGTGTGTGTGTGTGTGTGTGTGTGTGAGAGCATCATTATGAGTCGAGGGGTGCTGCACCGCTATGAGGCATCTCCTCTCTTTTTTATTCCAACAGATGTTTGTCAGTCTGTGTGTGTGTGTGTGTGTGTGTGTGTGTGTGTGTGTGTGTGTGTGTGTGTTATGAATTAAATACTCTTATTCGAGTGTCACACACCCGAGGGTGCCCGGCCCACATGAGCTTATAAGACATCACTTACGTTACATACAGAGGTGAGAGAGAACAAACTGAACTGACTTCATACATGTACGCCTACAGCAGCTTTTACTGTTCATAAAAGTAACAATACCAAAATAAAATAATGGAGTATTATTTCATAGTATTTCTTAAAAGTTACAGTAAATTACAGCCCACAAATCACTGTGTAATTATTTATTGTAAACACAGTATCAATAAAATACTTTTATAATACTTCTATTGGGTACATATACGTGAGTACCAGGGAATTATTAAATAATTACAGGGTACAGTAGTATTATTACTGGGTAGCACGGCAGGGACAGCTAACAGTGTTGATAGTGAAATGAAATTATTTATATTATCATTTATTTTACAATTATGATATATTTACAAAAAAGTGTATGTTTTCTTCTTTTATTTTTTCTTGTTGCCTTAGCCTGGGAAGAAGGGTGTGCCTTTATAACTATAAAGAAATGTATTTCTCTATATACTGTGTAAACCAAACTAATAACTCACTTGCTTGTGGATATTTATTTAAAAGGTTGAGATCCGTTTAGGTCTATCTGATATTTGTTTAGTAAGTGTATTGGCAGACGTGTTATGTAATATTTTACACACTGGCAGCATGCAGGCCTTCTGTCTGACTTCACCACCATCAATGTGTGGATGTGCGTCTGTGCACACTTTGAAAAACACGGTATACTGCATCGCTGCACCAAAGACTTTTTAAAATATATTTCTTTCCACTGATGGGATTTTGATTGTTTATAACTGTTTTATCGTACATAAAGTACAGAGATATTTCGTACAGCCTGGTGGTAATTAAACATAAATAATGTGTCGGAGGAAATAATAATAATAGATTGCATGAAACTGAACGAAACAGAGAAAGAGAAAAACAACGAACTCACGAAAGAGGTGACCTATATCCCTGGGTTAGAAAGGTGTGTGTGTGTGTGTGTCAAGTGGGCAGGGGCACTCATTTGCTCTGTGAGCCTTGTAATAGTATTCATGAAACATGGACACCGTTGCTCTCAGTCACCGTGTGTGTGTGTGTGTGTGTGTGTGTGTTATGTGTATGCAGCCACACACACATAAAGACTCATCCGTTCACAGGCTGATTCTGGTTCATTACTGCAATTAATATACAAATTGATCAATTTGTCTTGTTTTGAATGGGCTAAAAGTGGAAAAAACTCTATTCAGTATAACTGAATACAGTAGTTATTAATGCAGTTGTTTAAATAATTAAAATAGAGTGTAAATAATAACAAACAGTTTTCCATTAGTTGTATCAATCTGAATCCTGCAGGTCTGTGATGATCTTCTCAAAAGCACTGGTTTTATTGTGTGAGAGATTTTTAAAATTAAAATATGCTGTTGTACTGGAATAATAACTATTAATGCTCTGTGTCATTTATGTCAACAAGTAGTCCATTAAAAATCCTGTTCCTCTTTCAGAGCCAGGTTGCGGTGGCAGCAGGCTAAGCTAAGGTCATTGAAAATGTGAAAATATAAATATGATTGTTATTAAGTCAAGCAAGAAAGCTGAAAAGCTTATTTAGGATGTATTACAGTATTTTGTATTACTTTTTTAGACACACGGCTGAGAATAAAAATAAAATGGCTGAAGAAAAGATTGTGTGGACTTTCAATGCACATGATTCATGATAATAAGGGTGTATTTACTGGTATGTCATGTATTCACTGGCATGGGTTGAGAAGTATAACTACTTCAAGTGCAGCAGTAAAAATGTAAGTGCAAGTCACTTGTGATAAAAAGAAGCTGCTGCTGGTGGTTTCTTTCTAATTTAATCTACTTTCAAAATGGCAAAAATTTAGAAATGGTTGCTAATTAAGCAGTAGTTTTATCTGTTACATTCTACTATTAACGATTTGAACATATGAGCAGGGTAGGTCAAGCCAAATATTGTCCTGGTTCTCCTGTTTGTTCAAGTCAAAACATATTCTCTCCCCTGGAGGCTGTAGAGGTTCAATTCCCCTGGAGACGTCGCACAAGCCTCGCCTGTTCATGGCACAAGTGTGTGAGAAGCAGCCTTCTCATACCAACAAAACACCAGGAACCAGGTTCTTGACTTTGGAAACAGTAGCTCACAAAACAATTTCACCCATGTCGTAACTCTTCTGGTGCTTTTGATCATATTGCATGTTCTTCTTCTGCAGGAGTGGCCCAGTTGTCACTTCCAGGACTTCTCGTCCATGTTGGCTTAAATTGTTTTAGATTGAAAGTTCATTCTTGAGCTTGGAAACAGTAGCTGACAAAACCACGACGTCCATTTAGCAGCTGTTCCGGAGCTTTTGGTCGTCTCACTCTTCAGTCAAGACTTTACTTTTTATCTCAAACTTTCATGTCAACATGGACGAAAAGTCCTTAAAGTGGCTATAATCAATATTTTTATAATAACAATGTATTAAATGACAATGTGAGAGGTGTCGCTCGTAGTAATGAACCTACAGAGAACGATCACCTGAATCTGCAGCTCCCCTCGGCTTTTTAGAGTTTCAGCTCGTTGTTTAGCGCCACAACTTTACTGTTTTGGTTCACTTTCAACTCTCAGTCATTTCTGTTTTCAGCGAAAAAGCTCTAAAAACCTACTGCACAGTACCTGCTCCGCACCAAACACCAGACAGACACAGTTAGAGAGTAGCCGGTGAGCAAAGTGGAGCATTTAGCAGCTAGAGTGTTCAAAGAAATTTAAACATCTGCATTTCCATGACAACTAGGCAAACTCTAGCTGCTGAGGAAGATCATGTGATACAGCTGCTAAATGGCCCTTGTGGTGTGATTGTTTTGTCAACTTATCTTCCTGAAAATATTATTCTGATACCTGTTAGGAGTTGTTGAAGTCCTCACGTGACTGACGGACGCTGCGTTAACGAAATCAAGTTTCCTTTATAGACTGAAATGTAGCGTCTGGTTCTTCATCTTCGTACATCTTCTTCCAGTAACTCGAGCCACAACATTTATACTAAATGATGTCTAATAACTTTTCCTCTGACTTGGTAAAATTAATGAGTTAGAAAACAGATGATTTGACACTACTGCCATAAGGAAGAGTTGGTCACAGCATTTATTTCCATTTTCTGACAAAACTCCACACAAAAACAAACTTGAGACCAAGCTGAAAAAAGAGAGATCCTTCTATTTTATTTCATTTTCGTTTTTTTTGCTGCTGTTTTGCAAGTTAAGGTACAGTGCCTTATTTCATATTTTCACTGATTTAAATAATGAAATTGGAGAGAAATCTCTTTTTCCGAGGACACAGAAAGATTGTATTTTTTAAACAGGGGTGAGGTTGGGAGGGGTTGAGGGGGGAGGTTGCGGGAAGGACGAAGGTGGAGGAGGAGGCAGGTAGTGGAAGTGGGTGGAGGTTTATAAGGACGGAGGGTTTGCACGGTGTTCACAAACAGACAGACAAACAAGGACAGATAGACAGGCAGGGTGACGAGGGGGAGGCAGTTGAGGGACGGGGGGGGGGGGGTAAAGGAGGAGCGTGAGAGAGAAAGAAGAGAGGAAGAGAGGAGGAAGAGGGAGAGACAGTGTGCTTTGTCATGTCCGAATGAAAACAAGCAGCTCTCAGACCCACTCCAAACTTTAAAAAAAAAAGAAAACAAAAAACTTTTACGAACAATTTTGTATTTTAAAAAACACTCAGTCGTCTATTAGAAAACAACAACAACACAAGCAAAAAATAACACATGGGGAGGAAAAGGAGGGAGGGAGGGAGACAGAGAAGATTTTTTTTCCACCCTGTTGAGGGCGTGGGGGAGTGAGTGCTTAAGTTTTATGGTGAGGCTGATTCTTTATTGACAGGGGAGGAGGAAGAGGAGGGGGAGAGAACGGCAGTAGAAGATTGGCAGTGAGTTAATAGAAAGAGACAGAAAAGGAGGGAAAGAAGTACAGTCGTAGTTGGCGAATGGCAGGAAATGGCAGTGATTAAAGAGCTGGATCTGGGTGGCTTTTCTCTGGCAGGAATAAACAAAAACAATCAAAAAACCGACGCCACCCACCCGCTCAAATCGCCAGCTGGGAGTCTAGACGGGAGCTGCCGCGTTGTTGTTCTGCTTGGCAAGAGTGATCGCAGTGGAACAGTCCGGTTTTTGTCTTTATTCTGGTGATTGTGTTCTTTATTCACTTCTACACAGTGTAGTTTGAGTACGCATGTGAAGCTATCAGTGTGGTAATAACCATCGACACAACAGTGTTACTGGCAGACTAGTGCTGTATAGACTTTGGATAGAAAAAATCGCGACAGAGGGACAGAGAGGACAGGGAAGATTTACAAACCCACTCCCTCCCCCGTCCTCTCCTCCTCTGTCATTGGTCCTCTCGTCGTCTTGGCGTTTGATTTTTTTTTGTTTCTTTAGGAGATGAAGGTGGGAGGGTGGAGAGGAGGAGGAGGAGGAGGAGGAGGAGAAGTAAACATAGTTTTCTTGTACAGTTTGAGTACGTTGACAGGAGAGGAGGGATGGATGGAGGGAAGGAGAAAGGGAGATAGAGAAGAAGGGATGAGTTCAGGGGAGGACGGGGTGAGAAGTAAATGATGGTTTGATAATTTAATAGTATGTCTCTTTTTCCACCCAGCCTGTAGAGACAAAGAGGAGAGAAAAACAGGGAAACAAGAAAAAAGAGAAAGAGAGACTAGTTACCTATCAGATTATTTAATTCAGAGTAAAATATTATTTAAAATTAAAAGGTCCTGGAGGATATTATCCTGCACAATGTCCTAAAAAGCTGTAAGTTGATGCAGCGGTACTAAAATGATTAATCTGTGACCTATGTTATGTATGACTAATGTAATGTCACATGCTACACATGTATATATATTTGTCTGCTGCAGTTTAGTGGCAGCCTGATGAGGCGAATAAAAACTACAAAAAATGATTGTTGTTCGAAAAAACAAAACAAAACAAAACAATTCATAGGTTGTTCAGTGCACCTCTGAAGTAAACTACTATGCAGCTGAAACTGTACAGTATGTGTGTGAGTGTGTACGTGTGTGTTATCTTACCTCCGGGGTTTCGGCGCAGGATGAGTTTTCGGATCTCATCGTAAACAAAGATGAGGAAACTGTACGGGAACGCACAGAACCACCAACTGGGCCTGAGAGAGAACGGAGGGAATGATGGAGAGTAAGAGCGGTGCTCAGGGCAACACTGGGAGAAAGACACAGTACTCATTAAGTACTTATTATCCTTCTTAAAAGCAAACAATATTTTGTTATTACTGACCCATAAAAGTTGTGATCTTTGGCCTGATAAGCCCACTGAGACATCATATGTGACTATACAAACAAACTTGACTTCAAAGCAAGATAGGACAAAAAGGCTGCAATATAATTTAACTGTGTTGTGATTTCAGGACAAAGTAAACATGGAGGACTGCATATCATGGCACTCTGCTGTGTGTGATGTTACTCACTTGAGTGGGTACATCCGTAGTGCCACGTCCATGCCAGGGCAGTAGGACAGGAAAGCAGCCAGAGCTGTTTCCTCAAACAGGCCAAAGATCAAAATCTTATTCCTGTTGGAAAATAAATGCAGAGAGAAGAGAGTTAATCACACACGGCAGAGAGAAGAGGAATAAAGGCAGACAAAGTAAGCAAAGTAAAGGATGTGAAGATAGTGAGGACATGCTAAATAAAATATGGTGAGGGGAGGAATCCAAATAAAGTAATCAATATCTCCTGCCAGCGGAAAGACTTGGTGGGGGGTCTGGTGTTCTGCTGTGCTCTTCTATAAACAGAGGACTGCATCAGTTCTACATCTACTTTTGGATCATAAAATGCCTTCAAAGTTGATTTACCACAGACAGACTTTGAGGACAGATGGGTTTGTGTGCCTGGACTATAAATGCTGCCTGCAGAACAGAGCAGTAAAGGGAGAGGACAGACAGGGTACGAACCAGACAAGATTGCAGGAAAGAACAAACAAACATATGCCATAAATTGGGGCCATAAATTAAAGGTGTGTCAGTAAAACCTGGCTTTCTACTGACATCTAGTGGCAGCTGTGTGGAACTGCAACAACAAAAGCAATGCCTTGAAGCCACCACAATCCTCATTTTCTTCTTTCTTTCTTCAGAGAAAACACTTGAATAAAAACTGTCTGCATATTTTAACAATGTTCACTATATCTACAGTGTTACTACATTAGTCCAAACTGACTTCAATAGTAGGAGCTACCAGGCAACTCATACTGTAAGCACAAACTAAAGTTAGCATGTCTCACATTCAAAGCTAAAGGCAAGGCACAATGAGAATACTGCTGGGTGTCTTTAAATGTGACAAAATGAGGTGAGCACATTAGCTACACATCATTAGCTACATCATAGGTTGTGTGTACCTGTCTAACAAATAAAACACCAACTCTGTATGAGTCTGAAGTTCCCTCTAATGCTGCACTAATGTTCATTATGTGCAGAATCATTCAGATAAACTAATTTTCATATAATTTTCTGACTTACTTCATGCCCTGCTGGAACACAGAGTTACGTCTGGTCTTGCAGATGATGACATCTGCCCACTGCACCACCACGATACTGACGAAGAAGGCTGTGTGGCAAGTAAACTCCACAATCTTACGCTGCTCGTAGGTCTGAGAACGAGGAAGAGAGAAACAGAATGTATCCTCTATTGAGAACGGCGATATTCTCTTAGGTCACTCAAACATAGCTCCTCCATACAATTGAACATAACTGAAGCAGGAGACCACTGATATTGTGTCAGGTCGCTCGTACCCATTGCTGCCCGTAGCTGTCCTCCAGGTCGTTGGTGGAGCGGTCGTCCCAGTTAAGCCTGATACCGACAAGCACAGACGGCAGGAAACCATTTTCAGCCATGATGACAAAATAGGCGAAGAACCCGCCAAGAGCTTGGATCATACCTACAGACACAGACGCAGAGTTTAGACACTCTTTGATTAGGTTTATCTGAGTAAAATCCTATACACCCATAATAATAATTGAATATTATGATGTGAGGCTGTCAGATTTCTGCCATAGTCCCGCATGGTTACAATTGTTGCCCCAATATCTGTTTAGTCCATTTACAGTTTTCGTACTTTATGTTGAATAAGAGAAACATGGCACCCACCGATCTGTCCGTAGGCGATGCTGATGAGTCTCTCGTTGACCAGTTTGTCCCTCAGTGGGTTCCTGGGCTGGCGCTTCATGATGTCACTCTCTGCTGCTTCATAGGCGAGAGAGATGGCTGGTACCTGACGGGGGAGACGGCGAGAGAGATATTGTTGTTATGGCTTCATTTGTGATTTCATGTATCTGCAGCTTGTCATGTTTACAGCGAAAGCATTTATTTCTGGGTTTCTTTTGACATGCTACACTTTCCAAGCATGACAAACTGGACTGGTTCCACACTGCCACCTAGTGTCCTTTTTGTGTACATACTTTTGAGGTATAACCTTGAACTCAACTTCAGAGCTATTTTTAATTCAGTGTTTTGCATTGTGCTGCTCAAACTGAGTGGTATGTTTGTTGTTTCAGAGGTTACCTTCCACAACTCCCACTAACCCCTGAAAATTAATTGTCATTCTCTAAATGAATTGTGTTTAGCATCTCTGGCTTTATTTCATTAAATTCACCACAAATTGTGTTCAGCATCTTATTCTTTCAGATTCTAAACATTCCCAGATTCATTCTTCCAATTTGTGTCATGTTATTTATGCAGCAAAATGGAAATCTCTAACTTGACTGTAAATATTTTGCCACCTGGGTACCGTTCAGTTCACATGTTTGTGTACGGCTGAGTTTCACTGGTTCACTGTGCATGCATGAGTGTTCAAAGATCAGGCATGCAAGCATGTAAAAGAGCTGAATGTGTGTGGCCACCTGCGATTGGAAAAGTGCATTGCATTTTTATTGCCTGACTGGACATAAACACATTAGAGCTGTATGCTACAGTACGTGAGTGTGCCTGGTGTCTCACTGTGTCGCGGTTCTGTTCGTGTCCCTTACCATGTCAGTTCCCAAGTCGATGCAGAGGATGGTGATGGTGCCCAGAGGCAGTGGGATGTTGACCAAGATGAAGAACAGGAAGGGAGTGATCTCTGGGATGTTGCTGGTCAGAGTGTATGCAATGGACTTCTTCAGGTTGTCAAAGATCAGGCGGCCTGTAAGGATGAAGGTGGTGTACAACAAGAGACAACTCAATAAGCAAGAATGATGGACAAACTCCTTGATGGGAAGAAGATCCCACAACTGAATCAACATGATTTTCATCTGGAATCTTAGGTTTACTCTTGTTCTTCAAAGGCACAATGCTAAAATACATTTGAGCTCAACTGACCCTTTCTTCATACCCTCCCTTCATCCCACTATTCTTTCAGTCTTTCCCTCTTCACAGCCCTTTTCTTTTCTCCAGTCACCTTCTTCTACTCCAGTGACGATGGAGGCGAAGTTGTCGTCCAGCAGAATCATGTCGGCAGCTTGTTTGGACACGTCTGAGCCAGAGATTCCCATGGCAACACCGATGTCAGCCTTCTTCAGGGCAGGAGAGTCGTTCACACCATCACCTGTCACAGCCACAATGGCACCCTGACAGAAAAGGTGGAGACGCCGTTTAGTCTTTCCCATTCAGAACTCACAATGCTAAAAACCATGCACTTATTTTTTTTCATTACATGCACTTGATTGCAGGTGCATATTTACCTTTAGCTGTGTGTACACGTATATGAATGCCTGCATGTATGTATGGTACATGTACCTGTCTCTGGCAGCCTTCTACAATGATAAGTTTCTGCTGTGGGGAGGTTCTGGCAAAGACAATCTCTGTGTGGTTCCTCAAAATATCGTCCATCTGATCCTGACTGAGGTCTTTCAGATCTGTACCATGGATTACACAGGCCTTGGCATCCCTGCACAACACAGATAAAGACACAAAACACTCTTGTACACTTTTGTACACCACATTATGAAAGATACAGTCCTATAAAGGTGCTGCAAAGTGAAAGGCTACATTGAGCATCTAATGTACAAAAATGATTGTGAAAGTCTCACTTGTATCCTGCAGTGACGTCTTAATCTTAATGTTCTGTCTCACCTGGGGTTGACCTGGCTGACAGGGATGTTGAGGCGCGCAGCAATGTCTTCCACTGTCTCGTTGCCCTCGGAGATGATGCCCACACCCTTAGCAATGGCCTTGGCTGTGATTGGGTGGTCACCAGTCACCATAATAACCTGAAATATAGGAGGAGGAAGATGATGGAGAAGTAGGAGAAAAGAGAAAAAGAAAATAATTCATACTGTTCCTAATAAATTCTATGAAATTTCTATGAAAATGTGCATGAGAGTCATCCACAGCCTTCAAATTCAGGTGGGTGCTATGTTCTGCTTTTCCAGGCCTTCAAATGCCAGATTTGAAATGTGCCCACCTTGATGCCAGCAGAGCGGCATTTGCCCACGGCATCAGGCACGGCAGCACGGGGAGGGTCAATCATGGACATGAGGCCTATGAAGCAAAGGTTGTCTGTCTGGAAGTTGACGTCATCTGTATCGAATGCAAAACCTTTGGGATACTTGTCCTCTGACATGAACATGTGGCAGAAACCTAGAGGAGGTAGGGAAGAGGAAAGAAGGACGAATGAATTGTACATACAAGAATTTCTATTCTATCTTCTATTGCTGAGCTCTGATTCCAAATCATGGCCTTTTGATAAATTACCACTGTTTTACTGTCTTACCCAGTACTCTCTCTCCTAGTCCTCCCAGTTCCAGATAGGCGTTCTGGAAAGCCTCTTTCAACTCGTCGTCCATGGGCTGCTCCTTGCCCTGCAACATAATGGTGGAGCAGCGGTCGAGGATCCTCTCTGGGGCTCCCTTCATCACCAACAAGTAGCGGTTGTCATTTTCATCTTCACTTTCGTGAATTGAAAGCTGATGAGAACATATTTTAGTGTTAGTATTAGTACCATTTAAGAAGTATTAAGTGTTTTACATGTACATTTACATTTACTACCAATCTTTGTAGATCGGATGCATTATTTGTTAGTTGCATGAGTAAGCAAAGGGGACAAACCTGGTACTTGTTGGTGGAGTTGAAGGGGATCTCGGCCACCTTCTTGTTCTTTTCCCTCATGGCTTTGACGGAGCCGCAGGACAGCTCAATACACTTCAGCAGGGCCGACTCAGAGGCGTCGCCTGCAACCTCACGCTTAAGGATGGGCAAAGAGTCCTGGCCGGCCTTGAACACAGCACGGTTGCACAAAGCAGCAATGCGGGCCAAAGACACCCATGTTGGGGAGCTTTTGTCAAAGGAGGAGCCTAGAGATTGATCAGAAAAAAAGGAAAATGTGTTGACAGGTGTCTCAGCACTCATCCAAGCGGGGCAACCACCTCCTTGTCCCACCTCAAATACACCCAGTGATTTCTGTTCCAGAAACTGTCAAGATGCAGGCAAGGTAAGGTTAGTAAACTTAAATACCAGCCTGAAAACATTTCTTCAGATTTTCTAGTTCATGGTTTCAAATAAAAAATTCATGTAACTGAACATGAACTGCAACAGAATGTAGCTGAATTCAATAACCATGCAGGATGCCTGGTAACTTGTTAAGAGCAGTGTAACAGGCAGCCAGTAAAAGGCCTGTTTGATTTTCAGAGCGAGTGTGCAATGTTTAGCAAGCTCAACAACATTCAAGGACCAATGACTTGAAAAAAACAAGTGCTGCTGAGCGTTTGAGGTCTCTACACACTTTGCAGATGTTCACTTTGGATGCTGACCAGTAATTAATTCTGCCATAGGGAAAGCAAGGTCATAATATTCGGCAGGAAGACAATGTTTTAATGCACGCTGCATGAAAACAGTAGAGAGAGAGAGAGAGAGAGAGAGAGAGAGAGAGAGAGAGAGAGAAAGAGAGGGAGGAAAATCTCACCAGACTGGTCCTCTGTGGTGTCGGCCTCATGGATCTGGTTGTCGAACCACATGTGGGCCACGGTCATCCTGTTCTGGGTCAGGGTGCCCGTCTTGTCGGAGCAGATGGTGGAGGTGGAGCCCAGCGTTTCCACAGCCTCCAAGTTCTTTACCAGACAGTTCTTACGAGCCATTCGCTTAGCAGTCAGTGTCAGACACACCTGAGAGAGGAGAGACGAGAGAGAGAAGGAAAAGAAGGGAAGATGGGAAGAAAGGAGTCGTTGACGATAGAATAAGACAAAAGGAGAGAATATAAACACACAAAACAAGGAGAAAGAGAAAAAAAAATTAGTAATTTATGTGGTAAACTTATAACACAGATGAACATCTCCAGGTGCTAAACTAACTATTGCCAATGAGCAGACACATCAGTGTCATACTGTACCCGAGACAATTAACCATACCCAAGAACCAAACCGCCCTGACACCTGGAGATGTTTGTTCTGCTCACCAAAATGTCCCTCTATAGCAAAATGCACTAAAATCTAAATCTCTTTCCAAAAATAAAAACACAGCCCAAACAGCGATGCAGACTGAATATGAGGCATGAACAAGTGAAGCGGTGAAGCAGAGCAGCGGTGCATTATGTCATCATGCCAAGTACGGCAAGACCCATGGGCCAAACAGACCTAGCCAAGGCCAAGCAGAGGAGGCCGAATTCAGTTTATGGAGCTGACTATTAATTAGCCTAATATCATTACATTAGCTAGCCGTTGTCATTGCAGACAGCACCACGACTGGCCTGGAAAAGAGAGAGAGAGACATACAAAGAGGATGATGGAGAGAGAGAAAACACAAACACATATGGGGCTGCCTTGGGAGAGAGAGAGAGAGAGAGAGAGAGAGAGAGAAGGGAGGGATGGAAAGAGAGATATACAAACAGAGACAATACACCACCTTCACCACAGAAACAGATACTGACACAGAGAGCATGTTAACGCACAGAAATACGAAGATACACACCGAGATGCACACAGATATACAGCAACATCACAACACACTGAAAAAACACAAGCACAGACATACAGGAGGCAGGGACAAAATCAGCAGACATGACGAGACAACATCAGCCAAAACACTGTACACACAATCAGACATGGGTGAAACTACAAACTGCTGGGAATCTGAATGGTGACATTTACTGTTAGGAGTATCTGTAGTATATTCAGTGGTGCAAGGTAATTCTATTAATCACAAAATGTACAATATAGTGTGGCTTATTTATGGGCTAAAACAAAATAATATAGTTTTATGTCAATTGTTGTGAGTAAGGTGCTGTTTGGATAGAAAAGGGGTCCTCTAGTGGCACTGTTAAAAACAGTTGTGTAATTTTTCTCTTAGATATTTCTAATATATGAAATATATAAAGTATATAAAAATACTGTTTGACCCAAGTCTGCGCAAAACACTGGAAACTGAGGAGGAAACAAAACGCACAAGGACTGTAGGAAACTGGACAACAACCTTGTAAACACACACACACACAGACGCGCACACACACTAGAAATACTTTTAGTCCTGACCCTCTCACAGATTAAAAAACACAAAACAAACATTAAAAAAAAAGCTACCTTTCCCTCTACTAACCATCACACACACACACAGTTTCAGTTTCTCTGCCTACTCACAGTGACTGTAGCCAGCAGTCCCTCGGGCACATTAGCGACAATGATACCGATGAGGAAGATGACAGCCTCCAGCCAGGAGTAACCCAGGATGATCGACAGGACGAAGAAGGTCACGCCGAGGAAAACGGCCACGCCTGTGATGATGTGGATGAAGTGCTCGATCTCCTTAGCAATGGGTGTCTGAAGAGTAGACGAAGATGCTTGGATTGATTGAAGAAGATGATTGACTGTTCTCACTAGAATGTTAGCAGCTATTCAGTCTGTTGTTTTTAAACATAATGAAACTAAGAAACTAAAGCTCAGGCACATGAAACGACTTCAGGGTTTGGCAGCTCTTAAAGGTTAGCTGACACAGAACACTTCTTAGATAAGCTGTTGTTTTTACATTACGAACTAATACATGTATGAGCAACCAAATGATTACATAAAAGGTCAGTTAGTCAGCAACCTGCATTAAGTGGTTTGTAAATTACACAATAGACCACTGTTAGATAATAAATAATAATGAATATGGTACCTTGCCAGTCTCCAGGCCTGAGGTGAGAGTGGCGATGCGGCCCATCACTGTACGATCGCCAGTACACACAACGATGCCACGCGCCGTTCCTAAAGAAGGAGAGGAGAGGGGGGCTTTGTAAAATGATATATTTCTTTATCAGTTCCAGAAAATATGAAGAAAGAGGTCAAGTCAAGAACAAAATGTGTAGACTGAGTATAGATGGATGGATGGAAAGACGTAATGCAATGTAACAATGTGTCCACAGGAGGGCACCATACATTTTTTATTTTCCTATTCTACCACCGTGAGGAGCATAGAGTGAGTCGCAGGGCCTCCCAGTAATGATGAACAGGACTGGAATGGAGCAGGTACGAGGTTAAATGAGGTCACATTTCCAGTTGATCAACAGTGATGTCAATGACCACTCCTTTGTCAGACCAGACACTTTGACCGTGGCATACAGTGCAAGCTAATGTGTAGCATCTTTGTTTGCAGGACTATCTGAGCAGGGAACCGGAACAATACAAACATACGAATGCAGCCATATAGAAATGTTTACACAAGACGGAGAGTGGCTAACTCTAACAGTGTATGGTTAGCACAGTATAAATGATAAATATGTAATAATGATGATTTAGGTTTTGGACAGAGGTCATCTGTGACGGTGATCTTACCTTCGACACAGTTGGTGGAGAAGAAGGTAATGTTGCGAGTTTCCAGGGGGTTGTCATGAGTACAGTCAGGCGACCTGGTCTGGGGCTCTGATTCTCCAGTCAGGGACGAGTTGTCCACCTTTGGTAAGTGTGTGAGAGAGGAACAGACAAAGAGGAAGAGGAAGATAAGGGAGTTAACTGGTTGAGTGCGTTCAAGATAAGGTACAAAGCCAGACAGAAAGACAGATTGTGTGTGTTTTGATTTTCTTTGTTCATGTTTGCTGTGCCTCTAATGTTTGTTTGTGTAGCTGTGCAGAGGTTTTTTGTGTTTTACGAGACATCACATTTCTTAAAAATGTAACTTCCCAGCAAACATTTTGAGACAGATTTGAGGTTCATATAAGGACCTGCAGGAACAGTGAAAATCTGTGTGAATTTAGCATGAAGATAAACAAGTCATGTTTTTCCAACTGAACACTTGATACACTAGAGACACCTTACTCAAGGGCCGCTTTAAAGTAGGTGTTGCTTCATCTTTGGGTTTTTATAATTACAGGAATGTATCTGTGCCTGTAGCCCACCTTGCAGCCATGAGAGGAGATGATGCGCAGGTCAGCAGGGATCCTGTCCCCTCCTTTCACCTCCACCAGGTCTCCTGCCACCACCTGCTCAGCATCGATCTGCATCTTCTCTCCCTCACGGATCACCAAGGCTTGCTGGGAATAGAGAGAGAGAGAGAGAGAGAGAGAGAATGTAATACCATAAATAACTCAAAATATCTGTAAAACAGAAAGGTTAGACATTATCATTTAAAGATTACTAGAAAAGAACGATGGCTATGGAATTTGACATGGCGTTACTGTCTATGAAGAAGCCAAGTTTTTTAGCTATCTTCTATTGTTTATTCCACCACCTTCTCTTGCCTTGCACGTCTGTGCTAAAATTGTATCACTGTATAATCCACCTGAAAGCTTAAACTTTTTGTAAAAACCCTTTTGTCAACAATATCCTGATTGAACTATTGAGTGTCCAGTACCTGAGGGACCATGTTCTTAAAGGACTCCATGATCTTGGAGCTCTTAGCTTCCTGGAAGTAGGAGAAGCAGCCGGTGATGATGACGACAGCTGACAGCACGATACCCAGATACAACTACAAAGAGAAGGAAGGAAGGAAGATGAGACTTTCATATCTAAAAATGTATCACAAAGAGAAGAATAGGCCAGAGAGACAGTGCGAGAGGAGTAGAAGCTATTTCAGGAAACTGATTCTGTAAAGTTTAAATTCTAGAAATAACATAAATCTCCATCTAATGTTTTCATCCTGTGGCTGACAGCAGCATGTGGTTTGATTTGGACTCAGTCACCTGGAGGCTGTCCATCTGTTTGCCGTCTACTCTGTGACTGGTTTTATGACTATGTTAGTGTGTCTATCGTCTCATGTTTTAATGGATCAACATTAGAAGGTCTAAATCCTGTCTTCCCATCTATGTCCTGTACTGTACTGACATAACTGTAAGCGGTTAGCAGAGTGTGAATTTATATTTTGGGTGAGTGATACAGTCTTGGTCATGCTGACTCGTCACTGTTGTTGTTTCACCCCGAGTCCTCCCCTGTGGTCTGAACAAAGTCCTCTCATGTTGTGTGTGTCATCGCCGTTTAGCCTTAGTCCCCGGCTCTACGCTGCGCTCTGACCCGGCATGAAACAGTGCTGACCCATGAACGCCCTTCTCTTACCCTGCCATTACCAACTGCAGGAGTCACACCCTCCCCCTGTGGCAGGCCCAAAATGGATGATAACAGGATGGTGTCTGTCACGCTAAATATGGGTCGGCTGGCATGAATTGGACAAACAGCTGACACAACCTTTATCACTGACACAGCCACATCCCTAAGGAGTAGTGACTCAGCAAATCGCTTTCTGAGTGACGTGCTCGAGGACAGAGAGAGCACACACACGAGCTGCAACTCACTGTTTTCTATGTGCTTACGCCCTCTGGTGGTTTTTGATATCTGGCTTCTCACAGGTACTGAGTAGTGGTGGACTGAGAATTCATCTTATCATCATGCATCCGTCCCTATAACTCTGCACTTACGTTATCCCCAGCGGGCTCGTCCTCTGTGGCAGCCTGGATGGCGTAGGCCAGGAAGCAGAGGATGGCACCGATCCACAGCAGGATGGAGAAGCCACCGAACAGCTGGCGACAGAACTTGACCCACTCTGGGGTGGTGGGGGGTGGAGTCAGGGCGTTTGGGCCATCCCTGGCCAGGTACTCTGCTGCCTTGGCATTGGTCAAGCCCTGAGAGGGAATGGAGAGGAAGAGATTGAAGATGGATCAAAGGAGAGATGAATGAGCAGAGGCAGGAGGGCAGTGGAGAGGTTGGAGTTGTTGACAGTGAAGAAGTAAGAAAGGAAACAGGAAAGGAGAGACAGAGGACAATTAGGAAAGGAGGAGAGGAAGAGGGTAGAAAAGTGATGTAAAGAAAGAAAAGTTGTGAATGGGACATACTTATATTAAATATAAAAATAGATGAATCATCAGCACTGTGTTAAATCTGAACAGAAACAACCATATTAAGTTGAAGTGATGGTGGAAAAGTGTCATTTCTTACCTGGACGATATCAGTGTTGTATTTCCGGCAGACCTCTTCAACAGACATTTTGTGTTCCGTCTACAAAGAATTAAAACAGTAAACAGATAGTAAACTTAAAGAAGCTGTCAGTTATCATTGCAAATCAAAATTATATTCAAAATAAATTATGCATACAATCTAATGATACTATAAAACAATCTACAACTTTTCAAATGATACAGATTTTAGGGCAAATGTGAGGAAGTCTTATATTCCAAAAATATATATCTATAATTTGCTAAATAATTTGGAAATGAATTCAAATCACTAGAACCCAGCATACTGTCCTGTGGGTCCTTGGTTGACATAATAAAGTTTTACTCAAATAAATCTTTGAACAAATGTTCCTCAAAGAAGTGCGGGTATTTTTTTTAGATTGATAAACATTACTTTGGAAACCAACATGTGTATCTGACCCAGCTCATATAGTTTTATAACAAAGGGATATCCTGAGGGTTTGGCTTCCTGCCCCGTACAGGAGCAAATCCTTCCATAGCAGGATTCAATTGTTCTGGCATATTACCTCAAACCTGGCAGTACCACTAGTGTACACCAGCTGCTATGGAATACCTCGTCTCTGTTATCGTCTTTTTCAAACAGGGAGATTAGATGACAGTTGGACCGTAGCTCTTTGAATGCTGGAGTGAGGCCAGGATACACTATCAGCTGGGTCTTCAAGGCTTGTTGTTATGCTTGACTAGTTGTGCTTTGATTTTAAATGAGATGTTCAGGTGCTTGTGTGCCACCAATCTGGTAGTCTAAGTAGGTGAAAAGAAAATATGACAAATTACAGTGAGCAGTGAGGTCACAGGAAGTAGGAGGCAGTGTACTTACTATGGGAACTTCCTTCTTGAGGTCATCCAGATCCTTGCCTCCCTTCTTCTTGGGTGACTCCTTCTCATCCTTGTCCTGCGTGGTGGCCACGCGGTAGCTGTCCGACCGTCCATACTGTAACACACAAAGACAAGATCATTGAGTTTGGTCTTGTCATATTACTTGAACTTTTTTTTTTTTAACCGCTGACAGTATTATCCTTTTTCTCACAGCAACACAAGTGGACATCTTCAACAATCACTACACACAGCGCTCTATCAAACAGGATCACCACCTGAAAGAAAAGAAAAGTCTACCCAAAGACAGCCAAAGAAAGCCTTGACTGTCCTTCTCGTAGCTGCAATAGCCGTTCATGAACACCTAAAACACTGTTTTTTCACTTATGATTACCATTCATTAAAGCACGTTCTTACAAATGATTGTAAGAACATGCTTGGCTGCCAACTCCCATTTTTCTTCCATATTAAGACCCAGTCAAAACATCTAGATTGAGATCCAAATTTAGATGTAATCCCCTGGTGTGAGAAGGGGAACTCGACACTTCCTGATTAGATCCGGCATCATTAGAGCACTGGCCTGTCTCAAGAGCCTCTTTTTAAACTGCTATTTACACCACCGTTACTTAGGCTACTGACGTTCAGACTACAGACGCTGCTGCTGTGTCTGAGAGGAGAAGGAAAAATAAAAGCAGCAGAGAGTGAGATCAAGGGAACATGAATGGCCAGAAGGTAAACAGACAGAAAAAGGACCCGAGATAGAAGAACAAATTTGACTGTAAGTGTAACATGCATCATGGGATACTCACAATCCCCAGAGTCCTACATTAGTTTGTGTGGATATATGTGTGGGTGTATTTGAGCCCTTTCTATCTATGTGTGTTTACCTGTGTGTGTATGTCTGTGCCAACAGTGCATGTTTGTTAAACAGACACAACTGTTTACTGATTAATGGAAGTATGGCAAAAACTGCAGCTTTGTTTTCTTTGATTATAATTTTATTATATTGTCTGCATCAGCAGACAGCAATACTCCCAGAGGCTACTTTGCTCAAACAAACCCATTAGCCTAAAAATAATGCCATGCTATGCCTTCAAGTACTCACATTGGTGTGTTTGTGTGTAGCCCTTGCTTTCCCATATGCTCCTGGGGATTAGTACCTTTTTCCCCAAATCACCCTGTTACTCAGCATGCACCATCCAGGATGAACATCCTAAGGGTTTCCAGTAAAGAACTAAATATCAGCCAGCTGCTCGGCTCACCACTGTATCTCCCACAGAAACAGCAAAATGGCAGAATGAAAGGCAGGATGTGAAACATGTCTGTGAAAATCTGACTTAAATCTGTAAATTCTGCTGAATGTTCATGTTGTTTTGATTTTAAGTCACATAGGAATACATCCAACACTGAACTATTTTCACCTAAGGCCTTTTCCTGTCCAGTGTACCAAATTTCACGATATTCGTACTGTAGATCTGTAACTTTGTTAAAACTAATGGAAACCCTATGCATCCAGTGTTGGGGACGTTACATTACGGTAGTAGAGTGTCTGTTAGCAGTAGCAGCATCAATAAGCCTTTTTCATGGAAGACATTTTGACATGTCACAAATAATAAAACTAATGATGATAATAACACTAATGGGAAAGAATTTGCATTACATCCAAAAAAACCTCCATGATTCAACCAAAGCTAATGTGATGCCACAGCAAAGTCAAGTGGTTGTTTAAAAAACGTATGGCCATTATTGTTATGGCTAACTTGAATAGGGGATGAGGATTTGGCTGCTGAAATGGCAACAAAAGTAATTTAGCAATAAAAAAACGAATTTCTTTAAATAACCGCGGGGGCTGCAAGTCCTATTTAGCCTTATGAAGTATGAAGTAAATTTCACTTCGAGCCTAAACTCCCGAGAGTATTTTCATGGTGTGCAGCAAAATGTATGACTGCTCTCTACTGGGAATGTATTTTGACTTGACATTTGTTCATCAGGCAGATGTTCACTTCCAACCCTAACACAAATGGAGAGGGGAGAGCAGACTTATTTTGGGAAAGCGCTTATGTGGATGAGTCTAGGCTGAGAGGTTTCACACTGATTTGATGGATGTTTTATGTTCTTTACTGTCTGTTTTTTGTTCTCGCTGGATGAAAAGCTAGCAGGGTGATGACTTGTTGACAGCCAACCAAACAAACTGCTGCACTTGTTTCACGAATAGAAGACAGCTGTGTCGCCTTGTACATCATATGCCACCACTGAACTGTAAAAAAAAGGCATTGGCACAAGAACTTCGATAGTTAATTTCTGATGCATAGTGTTGTTGTGTGCATTTACTGTATACAGTGTGCAGTATGTGTATACAATCTTTCTATGCACATGTCTGCTTTTTAGTGTTCTTCAGTGAGTAGACTAATACCTCAGTACTTTGTGCAGTTGTGTTGTGTTTATTTACTACAAATGTGCATTTTCCATGCTTGTGTTTTTCCATGTGTACGTATGAATCTGCATGCACTGTATGTTTATGTGTGTAAATGTGTGTGTGTGTTTTGCCATCTGTCAGGAGGTGCAGTGTTCCCCGGGCAGTCATGTCCAGCCGGCCATCAGATTACTGCTGTTTACTACACTTACAGATTAACCCACTGAACAACAATAATCCCTCTCCATCACTCTCTCTCTCTTTCTCTCTGCCATCCTTTCAACCCCAGTCTCTCATTCATCCTTTACTCATTCACTTATTTACAATGTTGAAACAGCTTGTGCATTTCTCTGACATCAAAGCACTGAATAGACTTGAATGTGTTTGAATTAACACAAGGGCAATGACCCAGTCAAGTAATATCAACAGATTTCTTTCAATTTAGGCCACACAATCTTTGTCTACTTTTTTCCACCTTCTAACTTTCTCTTAACATCTTCATCTGTTGGAAAGTTGATCTCATGTGTTCTTATTTTATAAATACCATGTTATTAATAGAAAATAGCTCCAAGCTTTTGTATCTTTTGGTTTGACTATTTAACCCTGGAGAACATCCTACACAGAGATGTGTAAAAGTACTACAAAGACGTGACAAAACAAGAAAAAGGTGGAATTTTTAGTGTTTTGTGCCATAATCAAAACTAGTTCCTTAGTTAATTTAACTAAATGACTCACGGTCAGCTGTCAGACATCTGTGCTGATTGTTATTCATTACCAATAACTCCAACTAATGAAAAGTAGATAAGAAAGCTATCCAGTGTAACATAACTTTAATTTGAAAGACAACATGAATAAACACCTCACAGTCAGACAATCCTTCACAACAAAACATAATCACTGCTCTCACTGCCACAATGGTAGACAATCAGTATAATAATAATGACGTAACATACATACAACCATCTTGCAGATGTGCACTGTGGTGTTGCTGCTCTGAAATGAGGAGCTTTTATTTTTTAGACACTTGCTACTTCAGTTCCTCCTCTCCTCTACCCTCGTGCCCATGTGTGCACACATCCATTCAGGATGATGACTGCAGAGGTGACAAGGCCAACTACTCAAGCATGTGAACTGACCCTTCAGCGCTGCAGCATCTAAAGTGTGTGAAGTCACAGAAGCACTACATAGAAGCCTAATACATTTGAGCTGCACACTGGGAAATACAATAAACACCAAATGTGTATTATTACTGTTAGATTTGTTTAGTCTTCTTTTTACTGCTGGAAACTGGCAGCAAGCCTGACAGACGTTTTGTTCTTCTTTTGTCACTGCTATCTTTGGTTGTGTTGGTCATATCCTAATACTTGAGGCCACATACTTGACATTTCTTTTTTCTTGCCCAAAATGCACTGCAAAAAAAATCTCCTGGGCTCCTCTGAATCACATACAGACCCACAGGGGACACATGTCGCATTCATACATAAATATTTGACCACTTGATGAAAGAAATATGAGCAGGGTGAAATGAAGAATATGAACACCTAATTATCATGGCCAATATTCATTTTAGAGACATAGTATGACTTTCAAGGACAACACTGAGCCAAACTAGGGCAAGAATATTGACTAAATTTCAGGATGCCACACCATCCTTTTAGGAAAGGCTGTCACGTCATATCCTGGCATTTTGTTTTATGAAACTGGTTTATTCCACTTTTCCATGCATTGAATTCCATGAAGCATTAAGTACAATATGCAGTACACTGACGTATATATTGGTTTCAAAGTCATTCAGGATTAAACTGAATAAACGGAGAGAGGATATTTTCCTGCATTTTACCTCATTTGCTCAAGTACATACTGCCTGTTCTCTGTCTAATGACAGGCTGTAAAACCTGAGGAGGTTTCAGCAGCATCCAGATGTTCTACGCTGAGCTACAGGACAGATTGTACATGCTGAACATTGGTAGTCTGCTCTATTTGCTGGTATTCTGTATCCTGGCCTGCGGTGTAGTGATCTACAGGTCTGAGGAAGGCTGGATAAGCCATTTTTTAATCTGCTGAAATCACTGGTCAAATCTCCGACATACAGGGACATTTTAATCTGTTCAAACTGTACAGTTTGAGTATGAATAAATAAAATTTAAATTAAATTAACCATAATAATTCATAAAACTGACATTAATTAACAGGTATAGATCAGGAAATAGACACGCCTCATATCAAGGTGTTATGGGGATCATATCAGTTATTGTGGGAAAGGGCCACTGAGGATCAGTATCTCTAAGATAAAGATTTCCTAATTAATTTCCATAATTTGAATTTAGTTTATTATGTTATCAGTCACATCAGACAGTGTCAGATTGCTATATTGTTGCCAGTTTGCTGTGCTGGTATCTGCCCATATGATTATTCACAACCAAGCAAATGTAAACTCTAACAGCTGCTCCATACTATAAGATCTTGGTGAAATAGTCACCAGATGGCACTGAATCATCTGGTATTTAGCCATGTTCAGCATGTGGTATTTAACCCATTTTTTTAAACTAAATCTGATGATGGTCCAATGACCAAAATGTCACAATTTTAACTGAATGAACAGAATATAAGATCTCACTAGTGCATGTTGCCTCCAGGGGAGTTTAGTAGCTTTGGTGGTGCCACAGTGGATCATCGTAACCGCACACACAAAGAAATGGATTATCATACAGATCAGTGGACTGACCGACCTAGAAAATACTGACGGACTGACTAGCACACACACACACACACACACACAGTTAAAGGGGTCCTCCATCATCTATCCCTCCCTTCACCCTCCCACTTTGTTTACATTCTCCTCCCTCTGGGCTGCCCATCTGTTTCCCTGCTCTCTTCTACTCTGATCTACTCATCTGCACCAAGGTTTAATCAGAAGGAGACTGAGCCACTCTTGTGATGCAGACTTTGTGATGACGACGCTGTGTTTTAACTCAGTACATGTGTTTCCAGTGACAAACAAATAAAAGCCACGATGGGATAGGACATCCGTTTAATTTGTTTTTGAATTGATTCTGTAAAACAGTGGAAGCTTGGATGGCATTTCTAAAAAAACACCACAGATTTTGTGCTGTTCTCCACCATTTATCAGTGTGTCACTTCCTGCTGTGCAGCATATCTGAGAGTGCGATAGAAAATGGCAGTTGTTGACAGAATCGGATTGACAGCATCTACTTCCAGTGGGTTGATAGATGGGGGATGTGAGGTTTCCTGGCAACATCCTATCCACTGGGTCCATCTAAATAATTGAAGTAAATTGTGAGGGAGGGAAAGGAGGGTGGAATAGGAATTTTTCAATGTCGTACTTGATGTGTGTGTTATGTAATACTTCTGTGATGTTCATGGAGAGCAACAGTGCATTCTTACTCTCTCATCCCCCCTGTCATTTCTGTATGGCAGTGTAGCAGGAGGCATTGAAAACTACTAGCTACCCTTGACACTTAAGTCACCCTGCAAACAAGAAGTGATGTCCAAGTGACCTCACAGAGCATTCCAGGAAATGCACAACGCACTAAACCGTGAACAGAATCAGTGGCATTGGAAACCCCTGATCAGCGATTTGCAGAAATATGGATCCACATTGTTTCACACACGAATGGAAACTAGTTAAGAGTCAGTGCTGATGAAATATTGACTGATCGGAACAATTATGCAACAGGGTCCATGACCAAGAGAACACACATGGTTTGACTACAATTACATATATACGTAATAATGAACTGTGTACTGCAGTACGTTCAAACTACAATGACTGCTATGTAGTGATATCTAATATCATATCTGAGGTGAGAGGACTACACCCAGTAAAATCACAAGATTGGTATGCCTTTATTCCAGTCCTTAAAGCTCAGCGTCAACCCATGAAAATCAGCCTCATCGCTAGAATCACATACCATTTCTTTCACCTTTAACTAAAATGTGCATAGACTAGAGCTACAGGCTGTTTTTGCTCTCTTTTTCTCAGTGGGCAGTAGGAGAACCTACAAGTATGCAAAGGTTCACTGTGTGGCAACAAAATGAATAACTGGCCAATCATTATGTACAGACCTGCTTGTAGTGCAGCACCGTACCGGTCTGGACATCACAATGAATCTAGCCGTTTTAATCAGCACCAAGACTCATTCAATTTAAAATTAAACACCTGTATCTATTTTCAGTTAAAAAAAAGCTTTTACAACCTACCTATGATGGAACAGCTAAGAAAGAAGACTATCATCATTACATGAACCACACTTTATAATATGTGCATTATGCACTGAAAAAAGTGAAAGCTGGCCCATCCCAACACTGCTCCTCATGACTTTACCACAGAAAATTGACACAGTTCTTTTGCAAAAATATGTGTGTGAAACTACAATGAAGAGATCTCATCATGTCGAGAGCTACTGTATAAAGCATCAGCTTCATCGTGTATGGATTAGACACCATGAATGAGAGTAGGTTTAGTCATAAGAGAGCCGCCTGCTTCATACACACACATACTCAGAGCCACACCACACATCATCCATTCTCCACAGCGAATGGCTCTCCTCCTGAAGCTTCTGCACCAAGTGCATTGTGGGATATCAGCAGAAGCATTCATCCCTGTATATCTCTTTTGTATCTCAGTGTTCATCTCTCCATTTTTCTCCCCAAGCTCCACCATCGCTCTTTCCTCTGTCTCATCACTGCACGTGAGCAGCTTCCCAGCATCTCTTCCTGCATTCCTCCACTCCATTATCTTTCCCAGTATCCACCCTTCTCAAGGTGACTCACCATGAAGGCATCTCTTTCTGTCTCTCTCTCTCTCTCTGTCTCTCTGTCTACCTCCATCATTCAGTCTCAATCACTGGATCTTGGTCAGGTTTCCTCTAAATAGGACCTCCCTGTGACGGCTACAGTGACTGACCTTCGTTTCATCTCTGCCTTCCATTCTTTAACTCACCAGCCTGATCAGCCAATTGATTGGCCCGGATCAAATGGCCCCAGTTGCCCTGTCAACTGAACTCACTCTGATCTCCCCCACGCCCACTACCGCCCATTTCACCCGAATCGCTTCTCACTACACCCCTCCTGATGGCAAATCACAGCCTGAACATGGGAGTTTCCACTCCCCCCCATTGCACACACACCCCTCTCCTCCTCTCTTCGACACAGTAGTTAGAGTTGTGCGCGGTTTCCCCCTCCAGCAATCTAGTGGATGGCATCACAAACCGTGACAGAGCCCCACCATTTCCAGGCCTGAATGCTCTCTCATCCCAAACCCGGAAATGGAGCAGAGGAGAAACCACTGCCCATCATACTTCATTAGCAGGGATGAACCATGACACCATGGAGCTACAGTTATCCTACAGTACATACCACAACAAAACACTCTAAGTGAAAATACAGCATGCCGCAGGAGAAATACCTGGATAATGACTTGTAAAATTTGACATCATGGAGTCTAAACTTAGTGACTGGGAAAGGATGTCCTTTATGACCTGCCAGATCAGTGAGTTTTGAGAGTGTGTGTGTGTGTGTATGGGGGGGGGGGGGGTGTTGACCATCACTGAGGAACCATTTTGACGCACCCTGTGCCTGTGCCCATTTGGTACCCAAACCTAAGCTGCCTTTACATCCGAACCAAGTCCAGCACCGTCAATGACAGCAACATGACGCACCGTCGCATTATGTAATGCTTGAATGAAAATGCACCAAATGATTGGTAGAGAAAAAAAATAGCCTTCATGGTTTTGACTCCCAGCCCCCACCCACTGTAGATCTGGATTCCCCACTTCGCTTCCTCGTATTACAAGAAATATTATCAATTCACGACTTTCTAGTGGCTCTCCTTTATTAGGAATAACTGGCCAGACACAGTTGCAGCCATGCATTTGATGAGTAAGAGTTAACTGCAGTCAGATTTGGAGGGATGACATGATATTCCGCAGTTCAGGCTGCGGTTTTCACCACCTGTAGGTTACACCCGCGTTTCACCTGCATTTTATTCACAAACGGTTTCATTTCTGACTGGACTCGTCCGTGTCATTATGCAGTCTGGCTAATCGTGTACTTAGGAGCTGTGAATTTCCTCAATCCTGTACAGCGGCTCCGGCGGCTGGTGCCAGATGTTCGGTGGGTGTAATCTCGTTTTTTGGAACCGGTGACTGGAGCAGCACATCTCTCCGCCACTCCACGACCAGGGCTTGTTAAAAAAAAAAAAAACCCCGACCAATCGCTTATTTCTGGGTAAAAGAAAAGACGTCGGTCGGCATACTGGGCCCGGTCTCTGATTTGGTTCAATTGCCCGTTACATTACTTTTGCGTTACAGCGCCAAAATCGCCAGAAAGCTTCACTGGCGGCTTAAAAAATGATAAGATAACCGATGTGTGTTTGCTGTGAATGATCAGGAAACCAAACGACGTGGATGTCAAACGGCCCTTTTCTCCGTTGAGTGATTAAAATTGAAGCTGTGACAGCACCTCTCCCCTATTTAAGTACACTCCAGTGGTTTTCATCCGCGGAGGAAAATGAATCAGATTTTGCAGGTGGGGCATGGTTTAGTCGACTGATCAACTTCACTGTGATGTTAGGGGTGATAGCAGCAGCAACAGTTTATTGCCTTATTGGCTGAGAGCTGTAAAAAGGCTACTGAGACTGTAATCCTAACTGAGGACCGTTAGTGTAACGCGTAACCACCCAGCGCCGGACCACCCTGTCTGGATGCGGCGGATTGACTCACTAACCTGGCGCATGTTCCTCAAAAACCCCCCAAAAGAAACCTTCAACAAACATTCCCTCTATCGTCCGATAATCTCAGTCGTTATCATAACGTACAACGCAGTGATTTGGTGTAAATGGCGTTGACAACAGATACCTAATGTAAAGACTTCCTCGAGAGTAAGTGGACCCGTTTGACAGACAATTATAATTCATGCGACAACGCGGTTTAAACCGTCTGATATGACACGAACAGAAGGAGCTAGCTTAGACAAGACGTACATTTCCCACCGTGTTCAATGTCATTCTCACGTCGAGCCTCCGTACACTTTAACCCTTACCTTAACGGACACACAGGCTAACCGTTAACCGTTACCACATCCAGACTGTACGGCTAACTTCAGCAGAAACGACATTAAACAACGTATTAGCTAAAGTAACGCTAAATCACAAGAGGTGTAGCTCTTACCCCCATTTTGGCGCAGTCAGTCGGGTCTCCTCCGAAGATGAGTCGCTTTTAGACTTGGTTCAACCAGAATAGCTGTCGTTAAGGCGGAAAACTCTCGTCTGATAATGAGAAAAAAAAATGTCTCCCTTCAGTTGATAGCTTACGTTAACGTTATTGCCCTGCTGACAAAAAAAAACAACTAGCTAATATAATATCCTAAAATATCTTTTTTTTTTTTAAAAAAGAGGGACGGACATAAGGTAACTTGACAAGGCAAAGTTTCATCGAACACAAAGCTGCACCCCGTTCAGATGGAAAATCAAAAGGGCTTATTTTTTCGCCATAAAATGTAAAAATGATACGCAGCCGCTGGTGGCACTTCACCAATCTTCTGCCTGAGAGGCGCAAATGATGCCGGCGGAAAGTAGACCCGGAGAGCAGGCGTCTTTTTTCGGATGCTGTTTCCCTCCGCGGCTGTGCCTAGGCTGCCGCAGCACTCAGGATTCCCTGGTTGTCACTCCGCGGATGAAACAAGAATCAACGAGGTTCGTGTTCTAAGAGACCGGTGCTGAGTTCATATTCAACAGGACATCTCAGCTTCTCAACAGCATCTCAACAGTCCTCTGTGCAATTTGCATCTATCCTGTCGCCCCCCAAGTTCCCATTAAGTCCAGTGCAACCAGTACCCCTGTGTTGGAATAATACTTACAGTATTTTGTGTTAGTTTGTGGTAATTCATTTAGGAATATTTACTATGTAAACACAGTATAAACTAAAATAATAAAGCTCTTAAAACTACATTTTGACACAGAGCCCCTCTTCAAGACACACCCTCAAAATGATCAAGGGATAGAGGACATGCCATAGATGATATTGTCCTTTAGTTGTGCACATTCCCTACCACACTTGTTTTTAATCAAAATACCAAAACCACTGACACAGTGAAGATGGGGCTTTTGGGACCCCTTGGCAGTTGGTAATCCGGCCCTGCTTATGATCAAAGTCAGTCACAAAATGTGCCTAAAAGAGGTATGCATGAGATGCAGAGAAATTACTGACATATGCTTGGAAGGTCCCATTGTGCCAATTCTCAGGTCGTTAACGACGTTAAAGTGACTTTGTCTTATCCTACAGATCCTACAGATACAATTTTTTTTGTTTGTTGTTGTTCTCACTGTTGTTGTTTTTGATGACATTAGAATTTTGGCTATCACAACACTTCAATCAGATGAAACTAAGCATCTTCTTCCAGGATTTTTGTTTAGTTGGCAGCAGCTGTTCTGACTGCAGCTTTTTTGTTCTGCTGCTGTGAAAAAGACGTGAGCAAAGTGCACATCTACATAATTAATGGTACGGGGAGAGGACTGGCGGTATTTGTCAAACAGATGTGACCAGAAGTGTAGCACACACAAAAAAAATGGGATTGTTTTAATATCATGCTGACAGTTAAAAGTAGAAAAGAGAGTATAGCAGGGAAGAGGAGATTAGAGAACAGGGAAATAATCACAGAGAAAACCTGGGAAAGAAAGGAGGATTTGAAAGACTGAGGCACACTGGAATAAAGATGGCTTACACAGTGCTAATGTGGGGAATGTGCACGGTACAATAGTATAAACTGAAAACAGAAATCACATGGAAACAATGTGATGTTCATGGTTGGTCAGAGAAAAGCTGCGGCTCCGCTTGCTTTATTTCTGTATGCACCACCTGCTGTGGAAGATTAGACAATTACATTGCTGTTTTTAGAGCCTTCAAAAGGAGCAGGAGGCTATGAATATTGTGCAGCTGCCATATACTCATACACATGGATGCATGCGACCCGACAGTTCCCGGTGAATCCACCACGAACAGTGAGCAAATGAATGAACGGGAAAGCACAACACATGAGCAAATGAGACAGTGATCAAGTGAGGGTGTGTAAATGTCTAATTGCCACTGCAAAGACATGTGTGTGCTGCTATGCCAATATTTGTCTGTGAATGCCTGTGAGACTGAGGCTCGTCTGTATGCGGACATGCCTGTGAGTGTGTGTGTGTGTGTGTGTGTATGTCTGGGCGGCAGCCACTGTGTCCAGATAGGATCAATACTCCCCTCTATCATAATTGAAGTGTGGCCTGGTTTCTGCACTGCTTTGTCATCCCTCCAGAATGCACCATCAATCAAAGTTTTTTTTTTTTCTAGCAAATTGTAAAACTGAGCTGTAAAAAATTGCGTCAGCACTCACACGGCCTGCTTCAAAAGTAATGCTGCTTAACCATGCAAGTGGGTGTTAATTGGAAATAAACACAAAGCACAATATAGGTGGTGAAGCCCACAGTTTAGTTTCCTCATTCCACCTTTCCAATGGCTCCAATAATCTCTTTGCTATGTTGCCACTGCAGCATGTCAACTCATCTTTATGCTGCCAGCTGCTAAAAGATAGCGTTTGAACATTATTGGTGAAGAGAGTCTTTTACCTAGTTCATGTTACCCTACAAGATCTCCGGTTAGGTTAATGCTATATGATGCCCTCAAGTGTGCAGTGTTGGGTAGAAATGAAATGGAAGCTGTAGGGAAACTGCTTTATTTGCTTTTGATGCTTAATTTTGTGCTTTTGTGACAAACTAAATAAAAGCGGAGGCACATTAAGTACTTAATTGTGTTTTATCAGGTTATTAAGTCATAGCAGTTCTCAATAAGGGACTAGGCATCTGTGCATATGCAACTTTTTAGTCTCACTGGCAGCGTTCTATGGCAATGTCGGTCGACTTTGGTCCAGCCTTAAATGTCTTACTATTGATGGAGTTCAGAGTGAAATATTCAACAGCTGTTGGATGGATTATTGCGGTATTTGGTACAGAAAGTCATTGTCTTTGTGAATTTCCTTGTCATCTATCCCTAACATCCCACTTATGATGGGGCCGGATGACTTATTTGTTGACTTGCTCGTAACTTTGGGGATAAAGTTGGGGATAATTGTGTATCTTGACTTTCTGGACAGTAGCCCTGACTCTGTTGGGTCATTCTGTCTTGTCATTGCAATACTGTATTTTCAACCTGAAGGCCTGAACTTTCCCATCACAAAGTCCTGAACTACATCATTGGGCCGGTTGTCTTCAGCCATGATGCTGATCTTTCTATGACCTTAACCATTTAGTTTTAGTTGCCTAAACCTAACCAGCAGATTAGAAAACACACTGTAAGCCAGTTTGTAATGCACTTAAAAACACATATTTTTGTTTAGGTGTCAAACTTCTGATAACCTGTGTGAGAAAGATAGAGGACCACAAAAGGCAGGTTGGTTTCTTTCATGCAACAATACTTGGAACACATTCAAAGCAGCTACAACAGGAAACCTCAAGGCTAAGAAGTATTAAGTTTCCTACTTCGAATTACCATTTGATTTTTCCTCATAAAAAGACAAAGGAAGTTCTGTTTATTGCACACCACCGCCCCACCTTTCCCCCCTCTCTTTCTTCCCCTCCCTCAGTCGGTTGTTCTGCGTCTCTGGAGGAGTTTAAGCTGTTAAAATAAAACAAGAACGGCTGAAATGCTCAGTACATCTTTTCACAAAGGTTAAACAACAAGAGTACATTTGAAGGTCGGAGAGAACGGCAGATATTCAAGGGAGAGTGGAAAGAACAGAACAAAAACATTTCAGAGACCTGGTCGCCATAGCAACAACTGTCAGGTAACCGTGGCTCCCTAATCATCTCGCTGACACAAAACAAAATTGAGGAAATTGGAAACAGGATGAATGCATAGAGGGAGATGAAAGCAGACCCAAAGGAAAAGGATGTGTAAAAATAAAAGTAAAAGTAGTAATTTTGTCTTTTTTATGTAGAATCTTAGCTGATGTTGATTATTGTTTAATGATCGGCAACAGAATAATTCAGACTAATGGATGCGACAAGATCTTGTGATGGAAAAATGCTTTGTCACCGTTTCTAGAGGAGACAAACGGGAGCTGCATTTCACTTGTAATCACGGAGGATCTGAGGATTGATTTCTTATCAGAGCTGAGTCCAGTCTGTCACACAGCAGGAGACAACCGCTGTCACTGAGACACACACACACACACACACACACACACACACACACACACACACACACACAAACTTTTCCTCATAATAGCAGCACAAAAATCATACTGGGAGAGATGTATCATATCAGAGGCAAAGGTGTGATGGGAAACACAAACAAACGCTGGAAGTCAATACTGGAATCACACTTTGATGGTATATAGACGTAAGATTTTTCCTTTTCCTACTCTGTGTATCGTTACAAAATGTATAAAGTATTGGTATTGGTAAAATTATTGTAAATCTGTATACAGTCGTTATGGAATCCATCCAAGAGTCTTTGAGATAATTCACTCAAAACCACAAATGTCAAACTCATGGTGGCACTAGAGGAAATGTCACCAAAGTCACCAGGATTAATAATCTAGGCACCAATGATGTATGTACAAAAGTTTCTATCTATCCAATAGTTGAAATATTTCAGTCTGGACCAAAATGTCAGACTGATCAATGCTGCCATTCATATCGCCATGACGCCAGTGTAGCTAACAAGAACTGATGCTTTCCTCTTACAAATTCTCATATTGTTAAAAATATGATGAAAGTTATGGAGTTTTCTGGCTCTTTCCCAGCACAATGTTTCAAGTTAGAAGCAGTCGGATCCCAATACAATACAGTACAATACAACCACAGTCCTACTGGTCCGACTGGAGCAGCTGTGGGGTTAATTGCCTTGCTCGGGGGATCTCTGTGGTATTCATTGATGCAGTGGAGGGCGTTACTCACTCATTTCCCTTTCCCTTGCCAAGACTTTCCCAATATGTCTGGGGATTCAGATCACAAGCTCTAACCTTTAGCTCACAGACTCTGTAAATGCCACAGTGAGAATGTCATACTTAGAGGTCTAACGGCCCACGTGTTGGAACACCAGTCAGTAATTTTAGTTTAATTGTACTGTAAGAAGTCAGTTTCCAAGAGAAAAACAAAACCCTTAAACAAGCTCTTCAACCCAAAATGAAGGTAACTTGAAAAATGTAAACAGAAAATCCGTTTCCTTTCCATCACAATAATGGTACTTTTTTGTACAGGAGGCAAAAGCAAGTAAGAGGAATGCTGTGCGTTTATGTGTGTGTGTGTGTGTGTGTGTGTGTGTGTGTGAGAGTGTGGAAACAGGCAGGATGCCATGTGTGCTCTGATGAACATTGTCGCTGCATCACCGAGCACAGACATGTCCTGCAGACATAAACATGGAAACACACAAACACACATGAACACACATGAACACACATCTGAGAGGTAAATGAGCGGACACACGGCAAGGAGAATACAACAGGTGTTTACATGTTCAGGTGTAATGATTGCACAGCCAGAGACATGTGCTGGCAGCACAAAGAACACACACACACACACACACACACACACACACTTACCCGCTCACAGATCCTCTGTTGTGTCTCTTGCCATGTGAGAATAAGGGGCCCTTCTGGTCCCCTCAAGCTTGAAGTGGCTGTTGAGTGTTGTAACACAGCACAGCTGAGGCTTTTGGGAAGGTCATGAAGTATTGGACAAATTAACACTTTGACCTGGTGATGGTGCCAAATGAAAAATCACGGGATTAAAGTTATTACAGTGAATCCTCTGGGGACAAGGAATGTCACGGCATCCATCCAATGGTTGTGGAGATATTTCATTATAAAATTAAAATGTCAACCTCATTGTGGTGCTAGAGGAAAAGTCAGGGGATCACCAAAGTAATTTGAATTTATCCTCTAGGGACCATGAATATCAGCAGCACATTTCTTAGGAATCCATCCAGTATTTGTCAAGATATTTTACTCTGAACCACAACTGTCAACCTGCTGATGGCGCTAGAGGAAATGTCAGGTAAGCTTCATCGTCTGGGGATCATGAATATCTTGTACAAGGTCTCAAGGCAATCTAACTAATTGTTAAAATATTTCAGGGTGGACCAACCGACAGACAGCCTTCCCAGATGCTGTTTGCACGGCTAAAACGCAATAAATGCATTATATAATGTACAAAATTAAAGACAATAAATATATAAAAAAATGTAACACAAATAAACAGCAAATTGTAGACTGAAATAGGATCTGAAACATACAAAGGATAAATGAGAAAACAGGGGTAGTAGCTGCATTCCAGTATGTGATGGCAACTATCCACAACAGCTCCACGATCAGCTCCCTGGACAGCGCTCGTGACACTTAAGGAGAGTTCAACTACAGTATCCTGTAAATTGAATTAAAAGACATATCAGTAAAAAACAAAAAGGCTTTTAACTAACATTAAAAGGGTTGTTTGGACATGAAAACAGAGTCAAATCTCAGAGACATTCAACAATGACTATGTGTTCTACTTCACTGGCCTCTTTCCTCTCTTCTTCCTTTTTTTCTTTTCCTCTCTTGTACCTTATCTGCCCCCCAGCTGTTCTCTCTCCTCACTTTCCTCTCCTTGCTTGCATCCCTCCGTCCTCTCTGGCATCTCTCCTGCCACTGTTACTTCAGAACTAGGAGGCATTCATGTCAAGTTGGTTCTGTCTCCCTTTCTGTTTTTGTCATGTTACTCTTTGCAGGGATGTGGTAACGCTTCATTTGTCTTTCTCCTGATGGTACAATACTTTTTGGAAGTGCTGCACTGCTGTATAAATATTTCACAGTAATATATGGAAGTTTCTATTTGTGTATTTGTATATGTGTGTGCATGTGTGGTTGTGTGTATGTGCCACTAGCTCTCCTCCGCCTACACTTGGTGCACTCTCTGCTCCAGTCACATCTCTGATCTTATAATAGAAACACTGGCTGAGATGTAGTGACAGCGATGGCTGAATTTACACCAGGTATGTTTTTCCCAGTGAGGAGAAAAGGCAAATATGTATAAAAAAGTACTGGTTGAGATTTTTAAAATCATATTTTATAGCTTAGACAACCAAGACCAAGTTTACACCATATAATATTACCTTTTCCCACAGCATTCTCTCAATCAATGTGTTCCTGTTGATGTACAATTCAAATGCAAAAAGATTATAATGTGGAAAAGATCAGAAAATAAGAGTGAAGTGACAAAAACAGCACCCAAAACATAGACACATACATCAGAAACAATATGGCCAAGAATGACAAGCTACAGGCTAAAGCAGCCCCTTGACCATCATGTCTTTTATCATTAGCTACTACTCCAAATGATAAGCTAATAAATGCATAGTATATATGTGTCTAAGTTTCCTGCATTTCCTTTGATGAGTTCATCATTCTACACAGTTGCTTTAAGAAAAAATCTCCATGAAATTTCCAAAAGTCTCCATGAAAGCTGTCAGGTATCATTTCTGCCTCATTGCGTGTAAAAAACAAAGTTTAATAGAGCTGTGGCATGTTTTCCCTCCTTTATGTCCCTTCTTTAACACAGACACTGACACAATTTGAAAACCAAACACAAATCTCCATAAAGACTGTCCGGTGTAATTTAAAATACACTCTTTCAACTGCTCTGCACTCAAACACAACTACTTCTAGCCTACTCATTTAAGGACCATGATTTCACTCATATCAGACGATGTGGGGCTGCAGAGTTGTAAGTGTTGTATCCATAAATACACTGTGGTTGAAAACAAGTGATCAATAACTACTAAAGGGCCGCAAGTCACTCTGACCTTGCTCTCTCTCTCTCTTTCCACTGCCAATGCTATTTTAACAGCTCGCCTCACGATGAATATTTCAGGAGAGGAAAAAAGGCATTTTGGGTAAATCCGGGAGTGTCAAACACAGCCACGCCCCCCCCCAGGTGCTTTGCTGTGGCAAAGATGGCTGCTATCTGGGCAAAAGAGAAAGAAAAAAAAGATATTCTGCTGTCTCTTTAAGGCCGTGCTCTGCTGCCACAGCCAATCACAGGCCAGAAAATGTGGCTAGACCGTCCTTGTCGTCGACCTTGATGGAAGAGGAGTGAAGGAACGGAGGAAGTGTGAGAGTGGATGAGAATGATGAATGAAGGAGGAAGACAGAGGGAGAGGTTTATAAAGAGGATAAGTATCTGACTGACTTCCTCTCTTTTGCTCTCATATATACTCTAATCTCTCTTTCTTCTCGCCATCCATCTCCCCCCCATCGCACACACAGACACACACACAGTATATACAGACACACACACACACACACACACACACACACACACACAGTTTTCCCTTCATTCCTCTCTCCCGACAGCCCTGCAGAGTGTTGCGTAATTCCCAACGTGGGGGAGGACAAGATGGAGGGAGGGATGGAGGTGAGGAAGGGGTGAGAGAGGCAGCAGAGAGAATGACTCACAATGCAACGCCACACTCAGCTGAAGCGCTGAAATCATCACCCAAACACTTTATCACCAGAAGGAGTGAATGTTACACTTATAAAATTACTTGAAGCTTTGAATGATGACATAGTTAATTATATTAATGATCACAATTTATTTTATTGCTTATTCCTTTGCATTTAGGCATTATTTAGCATTTTATTAAAATGCAGAAACAAATCACTTTGACTATACATGACATATAATTAAGCTGTGTACTTAGTTCTGCAAGTGATACTGGAATTTCAAAGAGGTGCAAGTCTGCTTTAGTTAGTGGCATGAAGCTGATGAGGAGTGAAAGATAATTTCTCAGTCGAGACAGGACCAACATGGATCATGAATAAGAGATGAGATGTCTCGTATCATTGTGGCATGAAACCACATTATCCTTACATTAGAGATATCCTAAGATGTCTTATAATTGTATGGGTGCCGTCGTTCTTCTAGAAAAGTGATGTCAGTGGTGACCACGTTGAACAAGAAAGATGTGTGTAGACTGAATACTATACGGAAGTTATGATGTTGGACAATAATAAATGATAAATATTTATATTTTGACATGTATGAAATGAATCCTGAATGACAATCTTGGACTAACATGACATGGTTCAAATCTCTGAATCTGTCCAGCTACTCACCTGAGTAATGGAGCCACCTCTTCCTCCTCATCTTCCATAATGTTGATGTTTCATTTGGCCTGCCAACAAATGCCACCTCTGTTTCCCTGGGAAATCACCCTCACACACCCGCGCAATGCACACACACACACACACACACACACACACGCATGTTTAGAGGTGTCACGATGACCTTGTAGAGGAAATCACTGGCCATTTATCATGTTACGGCTCCAGCGGTCCGAGAAACAGCAGATTTGATAAGACCTTGAGATGAAATCGGTCGATTTTCCACTGCAGGGCCACACAAGACTTAGCAGGGATATAAGAGGGTTGAGACGCTGAACTAGTTATAGTACAGTATTTGTTACATGTCTCTCATACCTAAACTTGTTAGGGGGTTATGTGCATTTTGCCATTCTGCCATTCTTAAACGGTTATCACTCTGTTTTATAGATCTTTTATTGAGTCAATTTGAACTTTCATCCTGCTCTGCTGGCTTCTTAAGGTGAGGAGTAAGACAAGGCTACAGAAAGTGGTGAACACCTGCTCTAAGATTACAGGGGTGTCCCAGCTCAGTCTCTCTCATCCCAGCCCCTGCATCAGGAGCTCCACCTTCTGCACTCTGCGCAGTTTTATAGGGTCCCCAGGCCCTGGAGCTCCAGAGCTCATTGCACTTTGTTAACTTAAGTGTTTGTTATCTTTTGTTGTCTATAGTGTCTTTGTTGCTGCTGTATGTACAGTATGTTTCTTGTTATTTATTTTTATGCTTCTCCAGAATTGCCCTCCGGGAACAATAAAGATTCACTGAATTGAATTTGATGTAGCACAATCATTTTACATTTGCTGAACTGGATTATCCCGGGAAAACCTTCATGACGACAGGAAGTAAAGTGCATAGTAAATAAATGGCCGTCCATTTGGAATAGAAACATGGGTGGACAAAATAATTTGAACACCTAGAAATCAGATTATTGATTGGTGTGTCAGGAGGCTTTAAATTGCTGTTTTGTAGGACAGAAATGAGCACTGAGAACACAGCAATAATATTGTTCCACACATGTTTTATAGTAATGGCACGAGTGCTGAGCATTAAGAATTTATATTAACAGTTCTGCAGTCAGTGTTGTGCATTTATCAGCATTTGTAATAGCTTAACATGTGACCGAGCCAAGGCCTGCATGCCATTTATTATTGAATATATATAAAGAAATGTGCTTTCACATACAGTATAAACTACATGTAGAATGGAGATGTAGAACTGTGTTATACAGTATTTTATTCATATTTTTAAAATGCATATGAAGCTTTTTAGAATGAAACACAGAAATCAGTGCAGGAAACACTTCAACTCAGTGACCTTTTACTGGTCAGATATTAGTGGAATCCTGCGCACAACCACAGTCTTGCTGTATTCATGTCTTCATGTCTATCAAACACCTCGTCCACCTGCCTGTTAAGCATTTCCGCAGTAGTGTTTCTTGCAGCTTTGCAGGTTGCTGGTAAACACAGAGACAAGAGGAATGAGGTAGCCTTGGTTCAGCCTGCTTGGCCCTGGTGTAAAACTGACAACTGCACACTCTGATGGGGTTACTGGACCTTTCCTCCAGAGTAATGGGAGGGAAGCAGAACTGGGACACATTCTGTAAATATACAGGGGGTGGACACAATAACCCCTTACTGTACAATTAAATGTAGTTCGTGCAACATCACAAAGTAATGATGACAGCAGGCTGTGCTTATTGTTATGTTGAATAACTTGCATGTTGTGCAGTATGTTTTCGATGGTTGAATGGGCCTAACTTTGTCTTATTGTGAAGGATTTGGTGGACAGAAATAGAGGAGAGAGGTAGCGAGACATAAGGAATAATATACATGAGTGGAAGCAAACTGTGTGTTGTTGTTGTTGCTGTTGAAACCCATTGTCATTTTGACTTGAAGTCATTTTCAAAATGAGAACGAGTTCTCTGACCCGCTGAAAAGCTTCTCTAATCAGCCTGGAATGAACTCAACTGTGAATCAATACAAACAGCCACGACAAATGTGTCTCACCTCAAAACCCGTGAAGAAAACAACAACGGCAACCTTCAGTCGCTGAACAAAGGACCACGACAGAACCTCTTCACGCTTCAGTTCATTCATTTTAAACATACAAGCTGTTGCTCTTCAGACATCGGTATTTTGGTGTTTAATAACTGTTATATCTTGGTATCTACTGTATCCATGAAGTAGACTACAGTCAAGATGATTGGACTCGATATGGTGTTGGTGTTACTAGAAACAATGTGTTTCACTGTTCAGTGGAGGAAATGCATATGTACATTACCTGCTGTCTTTGCCTGTACATTTCAATCAATCTCTCTCTCTCCGTAAATCTTTCTCCGTCCTATTATTCTACTCACCTATTAGTCACTCTCTTCTTCTGTGTGCACACATCTTTTACTGCACCTACCACCCTGTCATCCTGTCATCCCATCCATCCATTACAAGGACAGATGTGGTCACAGTCCGATGGGCTCTCCATTTTAACACCGGTTCCAGCACGGCGTGTCTAAAATGGTTCCCCTTCGCAGGACTCATGGGATGTGGAAGCTGCAGGGTGATTTAACTTTGGGTGAAGGCGGCTATGACAGGAATGTTAATGGGGAGAGTCCGTGATTTAGTACTTTAAGTTTTGTGTTTTAGAAACTTTGTCTTCATCTCTGCTGCTGTGCCACTTATAAATATGGAGATAAGAGTAGTACAACAGCATGTGAATGTGTAGACATGCAGCTGTATCTGGATGCAACATAATTGTTCATGTTTGGATGCAGAATGAATTTGTATGGATTGGATAATATCTCACTTCCACACTCTTCTTATCATCTTGTCTCACCCTTCTCCTGACTGCATCTATGAATGAATCTTCCAGAAGAGAGAGTGAGTGAGCAAAGAAAAAAAGAGAGAAGGAGAGATAGATATTGAGATAAAGAGAGAAGGGGGGGGGGGGGGCAAGTTTAATTTTAGACTCAACACGTAATTCCCCCTCTTTGGCCTCCACTTCTATAAATAAATTTTGCTCTCTCTGTCAACCCCCCCTCCACCCACGCAATCACTGTTTGATGGACTAAAAGAGGTAGAGAGAGAGAGGGAGGATGAGAGGGTGTTGCTTAGCAACCGTATCCTGACTTGGCAGGTCATGTGATCGGGTGATGACTGGCACGGAATGTGGTAGTAACACACATTCAGTGGCTAGGAGCAGGGCACACACATGGTGACACGCACACACCGAAACACACCGACACACCCACACACCCACACACCCACACACACACACACACACACACACACACACACACACACACACACACACACATGGGCTCTTAAACATGGGGAAACATACATGTAAAGGATCTCACACAGATTCCACGCTTGCTCTTCCTCTTTCTCTCATACCTCCACACAAACACAAACATGTACATACGAGACAGATAATGTACAGCGTTAGTTTTATAGCCCGTGTTGATATGATCATTAACGTATTGACATCCATTCATTTTTTAATTCAGTTTTAATTCAGTGAAGCAGAGCAGCACACTGACACATAACTGACAATGAAAAACACCCTACATGTGGGAATGCCTGATACTGTCTGAGTCTGGTTTAACTGCAGTGTTATGTAACATCGGGGGGGGCTTAAGGCTTTTTGGAGGAGGGATAATGGGTGTGCTGTTCCTTTAATGAAGGACTGAGATATCAGCCTGAACAGCACCTAAGCCTCTTAACAAATCACTTTACTTAAGAAAACACTGAGAGGAATTCTGTTCAAAGGAAGACTATCCATTGACTCAGAAACAGGACATGAAATCTGAAACGAAAATACCAGAACACAATATCTTGAGTCACCCCATACCTATATAAGAGACTGTCTGATATATATATATATATATATATATACTGGGCCACAAACAAGTAACAAACAAGTCACACCACCTCCTGCATTTGCCTCCACTATTTTGCATATCTAATGGGGCGACAGGCTCTTCTTTGTATGTTCGACCTTGTGATACATTAAACACAATACTTGTCTTTGTCTAACACACGTCCACACGAATGATACTTACGCTTGCTCCCACAAAAAGCCTTTACATCCTTTCAGGAGAGTTTCCAGTTGACTGCTGATTTGATTTAAGTTTATTTACTGAATACAGTGCTCACAAAGGCAAAAGAAGAATTTAGAACATATTTGAAAATATAGTAAAATGGAAAGACAGGGTACATTTCTTTTTAGGAAAATGCAGCAGTAAATATGAAAGCTTTCAGAACTGATTTAGAGATAGCTGCAGTCACGGCAAGCCACACATTTTATGGCAATTTGTTCCAGAAATGTGTTGCACAGTGAGCAAATGCTGATTCACTGTGCTGTGTGGGAAGTCCAGAGGGTGTTTGATATTGTACAAGCAAATCAGAGATGTACAGTATTTTGCCCCTAAACCACTGAAGGACTTATAAATGAGCTGCAGCGGTTTAGAATCAGTGCAGAGATCTCACAGCAGGTGACGTGTTCATGTTTGTTAGTCCTTTATGAAGCTGTGGTGGCAGACTTCTGTATGTACTGCGTTTGTCTAAAAGCCTTTTTGGGAATACCCAAGTCATTTGGTGAGTTAAGTAAATCTGAGTGTTGCCTGTGTAGTGATTGGAAGAAGCCCCCTTTAGTTTCCTTTAGTTAGATCAGTTGCTTGTGTTCACAGTTGCCAGTGGACACGAACTCGATGGTCTTAAATACAGCCTTGGTGCTGCAACGTGCCACTTCCTGCCTTCCAATTGGTTATTCTGATTGATCATCCGTAGCTATTGTTTCTCGAGCTGCAATGAGATGTTTGATTAATTTCATCCCGCAGTTGCAGCGGCATAAGTGACAGCTAGTTGGACTCTGGACAAAGCTTCGTGTTAATTAGATGTCACTTTTGCCCTGACATTTGCGTAGTTGGCTGCCTTTTAGTCGCGTTGTCAATAAATCCTAGAATTTCACTCTCTGAAATATATTTTTTCCGGACATTTGTGCAAAGCTCAGACAGCAAAGTGGGTGTTTGACATAAAACATTTTAGTTATTTGCTGCAACTCAAGTCCTCCAAATTAAAAAACAAAATACAGAGTTGGTCCATGCCCTCCAGAACGACACAGACAAGTGTTTTCTGATCTGGCATCAGTATCGACAGGGCGACATCACTCTCATACGATGGAAATATGGTATTTATGTTTGTTTCGTGTATTAATTTGAGGAAGGTTACAGTCTCCTTATCGCTCCACACAGATCTGATGTTTTTCGTCTCTTCAGTAGAGCAGAACGTTTAAGTCACATGCTTCATGCACGTCATGATTTATTCGCGAAGGCTGTTTCCATTGCACTTCGTTGCATTTTGCTTTCATCAATCAACAACTTTATGTCCAAACAGCCACCTTAGATTCTCAATTCCCTCCCCTATAACAGAAAAGTCCACTTGTTTTAATATTTAGTTTTCATTAAGAAATATGTCTCCCTTCTACACTTAAATGCTTACAATCTAAGTCCAACCAGGAAGTAAGCGTTCCTGATCACGCCTTCCTGGGCATTCACCTTGACGGGCCCACAAACCCCCTGTTCATCCCCCTCCTCTGCCTCTACCATTGGATGAGACGCAGAGCCAGAACATGTTCCGATTGGTTGCCGGGACCCAGCCTGTTGCTGGGCTGTTTCCATGGAGATCACTATCACCTTTTCCCTCGCCTATAATCCTCAGAGTGTGAGGGGAAGAGCGGGAAAGAGAGAGAACGATGGAAAGGAGAGACAAATGACGACAATGAAAGGAGAGAACGATTAGATTAGGGAATGAGAGATGTGTGTGTGTGTGTGTGTGTGTGTGAGAATAAAGTCAGTGAAGCTGTAAGGGGATGTAGAAAATGGAGTAGAGGAAGGGGACACTGTGTGACTAAATGGTGAGGAATTTTAGGATAGCTGCAGTTAAGATGGCGCATTTTTCTCAGAAGATGTCTCTCCCTGCATCATAATTGTCCTCTTACAGAATCTAACAAACTGAATTTGTACACAGGCAGCTACAGGCATGCTCTCACATACTAATTGTATGTTTCTTAATCCCGGAAATCAAGAGTACTTCTGCTCAGACGTATGCAGCAGAGCACTGAAGAAGAACTGCGGGAACGTTCATAAGGTTGAGTATTTAGAAATGTCCTCGGTACCGTGCAAGAAACAAAACTAACAGTGTTAAATCAGTCAAGGGTCTGTATTTTTCCTGAGAGATAAATTCAGCTGTTATGCTCACTCATATCGGATTAATGGGTGTCTATTAGAGGTTTGCCAGAACATAATACTGTCTCCATACAGAAGAGCTGTGCCATTGGAGTCTCTTTCAGTAAGAGATGGTTGAAGTTAGTGCTTAAAATGAAGAAATTGGGAAGAATGAACACTTTTCAGTTTATCATCTGCTGTATTTATGCACCATCTTTCCTTTATGAGCACTATTTCCTCCATCAGAGCTTTTTGCTGCGTTTCAGCTCATTGAGTCGCTGTTTTGAGACATTTAAATGACGTCTGGTGTGATTCATCTGTACCCACGGTGCAGCGCAGCCTGATGAAACCAACAGCTGTTTTGGCAAGACAAGAACAGTATCACACACAATTATTTAGCCCACTGACATGGCTGCTCAGAGAAATTTGAAGAATAAAACGGCGAGGGAGGGATGAGGAGTGACATCTGGATAAACAGATGAGCAGGAGGCAGGAGGCAGTGATCGATGACACACTACGAAAAGGTAAGAGAGGCAGAGAGGCTGGAAGTGTGACAGAGAAGAGGGAGAGTACATATTTACATTGCAGCAACAGAAGGAAAGCAGAGGTCTGATTTATGTGCTTGACATGTAGCACATACAGTAGACTTCCCTCTAACGTAGGATGAATCTTCCTTCCTCCCCATTGAACCCAGTATTTGTATTAATTTGCCTGACAGCCTTGAAACTGCAGGTTAAGTGTCCGTCACTTGAGAACTGAATAAAGGCACAGTTTCCTTTGTTGTTACATGGATGGATTTGACAGCAGGCAACTTCATTCACAGGGACCTTGTCGGTGATTGTTCTGGAAAATGAGAAAGTTGCTTATTCACTTTTTCTACTCAGATGTTCCTGCCAATGTGGAGATTCGTAACAGGAACAATATTAAAGGTCTACAGCGATAGTAGAGGGATCATAAGGCTGTAATGCTCAGTGCACACAAGAGGAAAAAATGTTATAATGATGAAAAATAAAGAGAAAACTTTGTAAAGTTTGGCCTGAGTGTACATTGTTACCTTAAAGCATTATATAGAATAGTTTTTCCTCAGTAAAGTGGCCATTTTAGAACATATTAGACTAAACTGTACATCAATCTAAGCTGCAAGTCATCACCCTCAGTCATGCATAGACTCAACTTTCCTTTGGCCTAAGAAGAAGTTAGCGTGTTAGCATGCATAATTAAGGCTGGGACCTAAAATCAAACCACGGAATCAAGCCGTGAACACAACACTGACATCTTTTAAGTCAATATGGCGAACTTGTTAGCAAGCAGTTACCTATTTACACATCCAGCAGATACAGAGCAACATTTGCATTCATTTGGAGTCATGTTTCTGACCATCTGGCAGATGTAAGTCCAATATTCACTCTCCTTTTAGCTTTGTTTTCTGTCTCCACACCCGAGGGAAATGTCCACTATGTTCAGCAGCTAGTTACTAATTGTGTCTGTCTGCTGTGTGGTGCTTTTGCTAAAAATAACTGCCTCCTGCTGCCAAAATGATGCTATGAGAGTGGGGATAGTGACCCAAAACAGTAAAGTTGTGGGCCTGAAAACCAAAACAATTAGCTGAAAGATGCTAAAAAGCTCTGTAGGGCTGAGAGGAACAAATGGCAATAGAACAATTAGCCATGTGATCCATAGTTAATATATAAATATTGATTATATTTGCGTTACAGCTCCTCAAGGTGTTCTGAAATTACTTTCATTTAAAGATAATCACACAAAGTTGATGTATAGTTGTGTGTTTTGTGTATCTATCCTGCAGTAACAGGAGAGCACCTAGAATCCAACTTTTTGTTGCTCCACCAGACATAAAAGCTTTCAATAAAGAAATAAACTGAAACTGCAGGCACGACTAGATGATTCAACCATTACTCAGTCTGTCCAGCAGGACGTCATGAACTTCACAGATCTGACTTCTGAATACAAGATGAATGAGACTTTCAGCAGAACTGCTTCCTCGCCACGACGTGGTCTGAATCAAACTGGCTATTTCACAATGCTATTAGTAACATTTCCCAAGACCCTTAATGGAGCCATTGAGAAGTGGGTACTAGGAGATGATTAAAGGTCGACATGCTGCGTCTTTAGCAGTGGTTTATGTTCTTGTTACAGTGCAGACTGTTGCTTTGAATTCTCTGATTAAACTGCACAATAATTAAAGGGCGTTTTTGACCCATTTGAGAGACACTAAAAATCGATTCATAGTTCGCCTCGGTGAGCCTAAGAGCATGAATTCCCAAAGGTGCCTCATGCAATGTGAGTTAAATGTGTTGCATAATGTCTCACATCACACGGTGGAGCCATCACTTTGCTGCCCTGCAGAAAGATGTCGGGCTGTAGGAAGGAATTTCATTTTACAACCGCGCTTGTATTTCTCACTGAGATGTTGAGACACGTAGTTAATATAAACTGTAGGCGGCTGTAAAATGATGATAAATGGGCATAAACGAGAGAGAGGAGGAGAGGGAGAATCTCTCTTATACTTCCTGTTTGTGTGTGTGTGTGTGTGTGTGACCTTCAGGCGTACCTGAAGACACATTTTCACTCTCAGTGTGATGAGGTGTGAAGGAGCACTCCCTCGTTTCCTCCTCTTCCTCATGATCTTTATGCTGCCCCTCCTCTGTCTCTCTCCCCCCTGTCTCCTTCTCCATGAAACTCTCAGTCTCCATCTCAGAGACAGAACCCACTCTGTAGCTGACTGCTCTCTCTGCTGGAGGACTGTTGAAACAACAACCCGGACCTCTGCGGAGGGGACTAAGGCAGCCGAATCAAATAGATCACATCAATGTATTACTGGATCATGTTTTTTTTAAGTGTGGGATTTTAAATTAAAAATGATTATGAATACCGCGTCGCATTAGACTCCACTTCTTAGTTTCCATAGTGATGCGTTGCATGTGACAATGTGACGAAAGATTAAATACAAGCATAAAGAAACGTACAACTAACATATTTAAAAGGAACTGTTTGACATTTCGGGAAACATGCTTATTCACTTTCTTGCTGAGAGTTAGATGAGAACATCGATGCCACTTTTACATTTGTAAATTCAACATGTAGCTACAGACAACAATTTGCTTAGCATAGCAGACTGGACACAGGGGAAACCAGCTAGACCTGCTCTGTGCAATGTAAAGTAATAAAATCTGCACGTAATAACCGTAAAAAAGGTAATTGTCTTTTTATTGTTTTTTTTATGGATTAAACAAACAAGATATAATGTGTTAATTAGTGAGCTTTAGATGTGCTGGTGAGCTGATTTGTTTTTAGTTACAACAGAGCCAGGCTACAGCAGCTGTTTCCAGTTTTTATGCTAAGCTAAGCTAACCAACTGCTGGCTCCAGCTTCATCCTGAACGGACAAATAGGAGAATGGTATCGATCTTAAGCAAATAAACATATTTACCAAAAACTGGAACTATTCCTTTACAAACATTTTGATATACGTCATCAGTCATAAAATAAAATGAGGATGTTGAAGATGCCAGTAAACCGCTCACTGCTCCTGTCTCAAACGTCCTGTTGAGCATTTATCCTGTATGGACAGGATAAATCTGAGATACCGGACTGATGGGAGACAAACTATTCATGAAACAGGCCCACAACAAATTGGCAGAGCTGGTGAAATGTGGTGAGTTAGCTGACGGCAAGCTGTATTTAGTTATTTAGAAAATCTTGACTTAAGTCGCTTTAAACTTAAGGTTTTCTGTTTAAAGACAGACAATATAAACAATTTGGCCAATATACCATAAAGCAAAGCGAGTTCAAGCTAATCGGCTGCTGGCGGTAGCTTTATATTTAACGTACAGACATGAAAGTGGTATCGATCTTCTAATTGAACTCTCAGAAAGATGATCAAATGATTCCTATAAAGACAATATGGCCAAAGCAACAACATGTTAATGCAAAGTCAGGTAAAGTGATATACAATGGCAGCAGCATTCCTCTTTAGGTTCAGATGTTTAACAAAGATTTGAATGCATTAAATGCATGAGGTTTACCTTCTCTTCTTGTGCAGCAGTGAAGAGTAAAGAGTGTTGGAGTGTGTCGCCTCTTACTAAGTGCTGCGACTAAGAAACTTCACGCATGCATTACAGCTGCAATCTAAATTACTTTTTCACAATATGATTATTTCATTCAAGGCCGGATTAACTAATACGAATGTTCCTCTAACCTTGACATAGATTGTGAATTATTCCCTTCACAACGTCTTACCCAAGAGAGTCATTAAAGCAACTGTTTCAGGCAGAAAATCTAATTCATGAAATATACAGTCATTTTCCCCTCTAATTTGAATACAGCTGACTGATTGGTTTACAGCTGAGTAACGGGCTCACGCGAGTAGACAGAATGTGAATTACTGTCGCCATGTTAATGACTCAAACTTTGAGCTATGAAGAAGCAGAGAGAGTAATTAACCCAGTGAAATTAGCAAATGTGGTGGCATCAAGAGACAGTAATGGCTCTTAGATGGCAGAAATGATGGTGCAGTAAAGCCTCAGAGATGAGAGACCCATCAGAAAACTCTGTGTGCGTGAGTGGCTGCTGTTGTTTGATCTGCTAAAACTAATATGCACCAGCCTGAAAATTATTTTATGGAAGGAATTACTGTTTAATGGTTTATGTTTATGATGCGATTATGAGCTTTCAGTTATTTTACTGCATTTTGCAGATCTTCAGGAAATGGGAAGAGAGCAATTTAAACAAAACATTTGAAGAATTAATTAGCAAAAACAGATAAATGCCATTCTTAAAATGAATAAACCAACAGATAGTCGCAACCAACAGTGCACAAAAAAAAAAAGACAGCAGACAAAATGATCACTAAAGATTCCCAAACAGTTACAGATATACGGCGATGCTTTAAGCTGCATGCTAACATGTTGATGCTCAGCAGGTTTATCATGTTCACTCTTAGTTAAACGTGTTAGCAGTCTAACACTCGCTAATTAGCACTAAAGACAAAGTACAGCTGAGGCTGATGCGAATGTCATTAATTAACACAGCAGTAATGCATGAACGAGCGCTGGTGGAACGAGCCTGTGAGAACAATAACAAATTATATATTTCCCAAATTGTCCTTTAAATAAATCTCACAAGGAAGTGCATTAAAACGAAGGAGTAAGACAATCCACGCATTATAACGTGTTCACTAAATGATGTGAGGCCTGACTTCCAACTTTATAAAGGCGACATTTCATTGAAAGGTTGATGCACAAATAGTTTTTGGATGATTTTTAATTGTAACACGTGTAACCTGTGATTGCTTTGATGAACACTTTGCATCTTATTGACAGTTTTGATTCTGTTTTTATTTTTCCCTGGAATAATAATTTATGATCACTATGTTTAATCTCCCTTTTTGCTTTTTTTTAAACACTTTTTCTTTATTGCGACCGCTCTCAACTGCCCTTCCTCAACTTTGACACCAGGTGGCAGTGTTGCCACAGGTGGCTGTTGAGAGGATTGACTGGCAATTACACACATGTACACACACACACACACACACACAGTCAATAATGTCAGTTGTGTTTGGGTCCATTATGTCGCCTGACAGCGTGTCACCCTTGTCCTCCTTTCTTTACTCAAATTGCTCCTTCATTAACTCAGGGATGTGTGTGTGTGTGTGTTAGGAGTATGTGTGTGTGTGTGTGTGTGTGTGTGTGTGTGTGGGTGTTTGTATGAGCATGGGATAGTTTCCACATCGTGAATAAGGGTGCTTTACTGTGCATGCTGTATGTGTGGGTAGATGGAGTGAGTGTGTGTTAAAATGAGAGTGTGTAAACGTGTGTGTGTGTGTGTGTGTGAGTATTTGTGAGTTTCTGAATGTCAACATGCAGGGTTTCGTGTGAGTGTGTGTTTGTGCATTATGGCGTCTGAGAGGTTTCTGCCCGTAATGATTTCACATGTTGATCCTGCTGAGGCAGACAGAACTAATCTACCTGGATTTGTCAGAGAAAGCAGCCTCCAAGTCTGTGATTACCATGTTCACACACACACACACACACACACACACACACACACACACACACACACACGAATACTTCCTCTGAATTAAATTATAATTTACAACAGGATTAAAATGTTTAACACACACACACACACACTCTCTTTGTTTGAGTTTGAACAGCTTCCTGATACTTTACACGCACACACAGCAAGACAACACACACACACACACACACTTACACACACACACACACAGAGCTGGAGGTAGTACTGTATCCAGACAGATGTAATTCAGAGACATTCAAACTGGAGGACGACACACACCTGAGAGAGGTAGGTAGATGTCAGACATGATGTTTGTTATGTTTTGAAATGGAGATTCACTGCACAAACCACTGCGACTGACTGCTTTTCCTCTAAAGAGAAACTCAACTCACAAATCACGGCACAGTACGCAATCCATCATCGATTTTACCTGTTAAATCATGAAAGGGAGATGTTAAGGCGGGAAGAGACAGCTTAAAGGAGGACTTTTAAACTTTCTGATAAAGACTGCACCGATAGCATCGCTGCTGAGGAGCGGCTGTTGTTCTGCGATGCAGCGTTTTCTTTCTCATTTCTCTTGTCAGCGTCGGGAGAGAGAATGTCAGCCATCAAGTGCAAACGTTACAGCTGATACCATTTCTAATGGGTTATGAAGTCTGTGCGGAGACAACGTGACAATAAACTGTTTATTTATTTATTTATTTATTTATTTATTCTTTTCAGGCTTTTTATTGGACAGTGACAGCTGCAGAGAGGGGGACAGGAAAGGCGGGAGAGAGGGGGGGGTGACATGCAGCAAAGGGCCCGGGCTGGCATCGAACCCGGGCTGCTGCCGCAAGGACTCAGCTTTATCTGCTGACTGCCTTTTATAAATATCTTTTTAAGTAACATAATGACCTGCCAGAAGCCAGGTAAGGGCTGCGGCTCATTAATATTATCAACTAATCTACTGACGAGGTTTTGTGATTAATCACTTCTCTAATTTACAACCAGAAGTGGTCAAAAATAGAATATATACCCAGAGCTAAAAGTGCAAAAAAAACACCCAAAAGGACAGTCTTAGTTCGACTAACTGCCTTCCTTATATTGAGTGATGTATAAATCAATCAGCGACAGACTCATTCTGTCACTCAGCTCACCTCTTCGGACCGGACTGAAATATCTCAACAACTACTGGATCGAATGCCGTGAGATTTCATTCACGACAGTCATGGTCCACAGAAGATGAAGACCTGATGACTTCATCGTCTGTACTTTGTGTTTTGTACTAATTGTTATGTTAGCATGCTAACACACTAAACTAAGATGGTGAACATTATACCTGCCTAACAAAAGCATGCTGATTGACATTTAAAGCATCGCAGTCTCACAGAGCTGCTAGCGTGGCTGTAGACTGTTGTTGTTGTTGTTAATGCACTCCTGTCAAGATCTAAGCATTTCCAAGCTACAGATTTGAGTTTTATGGACATATTTGTACAAGTCTGACACAGACATGCCTCTGATTTCACAAGCATAACCCTGGTAGAGCCTGTGATACACAAACATACATACTCAACAACTGGACGGATGAATAAAGCTGCGTCAGATGAATGAACATCGCTACTGATGAAATTCTGCTGGGGAGATGAAGTGAGTTCAGTTCTGATGATGGCAGGAGATGAAATGTGGTACTGTTTATATACATACAGTAAAATGCTGTGGTTGTACATGATACATTAAAATATATGTATTCTTCCTTCTCTGAATTACCACGAAGCTGCATTTTTGCTTTAACAATTTAGAAATGTGAATGATTTAGTAAAACAACAAGTGACTGCATTATCTTCCAGTACGTTCCCCCTCATCTATGTGCCTGGAAACAGCAAAATACCCTCTACTCTGGACAAAATGTCCAGTTCCAACAAATAAGATCTAACACTTAAATGAATTACCAAAGAGAAGAAGTTTTCCACATTCAAAGTGTCACCAACAGTTTTCAAAGACGTTATGGGTCATTGTCAGCACAATCTCTGCAGTCTCTCACCTGAGGAAGCTGTTGCCTGCAGAACTTGTCGCACAGTATTTTACACACAAAGGAGATTTTAAGTTTTTTACCAGATCTTTAGTAAGTTGGATCATTTTGTTATCTTTGGATATATCTGAGCTTAGGCAGATTCATTCAATAGTAACATCAGGCCTTTTCAGAGACATTTCAAAAATCACTTTTAAAATGTCAAGTATAGCCACTGGCTTTGTGTCAAAACTGCGGGTGTGAGTGCTATAGGGAATAAAAAGTCTCCTTCAGGGAGGGAATATGTTTTTCAGCAGTTAGTTATTTTCACTTTAAAATCAATTGTTCGTCTTGATAATTTTGCTTTAAAAGGTTTTCTTCATAATCATCAGTTGTCAACCGAAATAACCTTGGACATTCTTCTCAGCCCTCATTTCATTTTGTCTATCTATCTATCTATCTATCTATCTATCTATCTATCTATCTATCTATCTATCTGTCTGTCTGTCTGTCTGTCTGTCTGTCTATCTGTCTGTCTATCTGTCTATCTGTTTATCACACCAACCACAATAATTCATCTCCTACTGAGATTAAGGATTTATTGTACGTAGATCTTTGTAATTTCTTAAATCAAACATGAAACCTCTATTACCTGATTATTTTCACGGTGGATCCCCGGGAGAATAACTGTCACCAAATTATCTTGAATCTGTACCTGTTCCAGATGATAAGCCAAAATAAAACAGGCTTTTTCAATCACTTGTGAAGTGCCGTGGATTCTCATTTTCTCTAGGGCCATTTTTCTCGGCGGGGCTCCAACACAACAGGGGGCGTTTTCCTCCTCCGACTCCTCCATGCCATATTCTCTCTCATCACATCTCTCCCACTCACTATCGACTAGCTCATTGATTCAGCGGCCCACTCTCCCTCGTTTTATCTCACTCTCTTAATCTCTCTGAGTCCACCTCTCTACCTGCTTACACTAATCCCTCTATCTTGCAACTTCTTTTCTTTTCCTTTCTCACATCTCTGCTCTCAATCACAGACCCTTTTCTCTCTCTCTCTCTCTCTCTCTCTTCATCTCAGCCATCATTCCTCTTCCTCCACCTTTTTTCGTAAAATGCACTCCTCACTCATGGCTTTGGGAATCAGACTACTAAGTGGTTTCATTAGTGTGAGAAATTGCAAGCTCGTGGTGGTAAACAGAGGTTGGTCACTGCAAAATGCAGACTGCATTTACTGCAAGTAAATCCACAATAAACCTCATTAAGGTTTAATCAAAATTATACATTTTGTTTTGTTCTTGAAGTACAGCAAGTCTGTTGGGCCAATTATTGTATTGCTTTAAGACAGCACAACACATATGTCGAAAATGACACTAGTGGCAACACAAATGAAATAGACCTTAACTGCTAGTGCCAGTGGGGTAGAAGAGTCCGTAGAAGAGTCTTTAAAAAACTCTGAGCTGGTTGTTGCTGGTCTACAAGGCAGTAATCTTGCCCACACTTTTATATGGTGCAGGGACCTGGACTACCTACAGTAGGCACATAAGAGCCCTGGAGTCCTACCACCAGAGATGCGTATCAGCTGGAAAGAGAAGCGCACTAATATCAGTGTTCTTAAGGAAGCAAACATCGACAGCATTTCCACCACCATCATTAAACACCAGCTAAGATGGACAGGCAATGTAATACCTGACACACGCCTCCCAAAACAGGTCTTCTACTCAGAATTAATGCTGTCCAAAGAGCACCCGGAGGTCAGAAAAAGCATTTCAAGGTCCACATCGGGATCAATCTCAAGAAATTCCTCATAAACAGCTCCAAGGCCTTGCTCAAAATAGGAGCGCTGGAGAAAAAGTTTACATGAAAGTGCCAGATCCCATGAGGGCGATCTCGGACAGGCTGCCAGAGTCAGAGAGAGTCTCCACCAAAAAAGGCTCTCCTACATCCCACTTCCAGCTCCAGTTTGTGGTTCCAGAATTGGCCTCTTCAGCCATTTGAAGACCCACAATAAGGACCCCTCAAGAGGACCATCACACTCGACTTTGAGTGATCGCCGATGATGATGACAGTGAGTGCTACAGGTGTCAGTTGAGGCCTGTCGAGAGATGTGATGTGACCGAATTGTGCTGCACTTTAAAGTCCCCCTCCACTCAAAAATACGTTTTCCTTCTTGTTCGAGCTTCACTCAATGTTTGCGGGCGAGTTTGACACTAGAAGGCTGTTTTCACATTCATCTGCTGGAAGTGGAAAGTTTCTCTGAGCTCATTGGAAATCATATTTTAAGAGGCAGGCCCTGCGACACAAATCATGTGTCATCACAAATAGAAGGGAAGCCAATCTCCCAAAGAGTCCTAAAACCTGGAAATTAGTCAGCACTTTTACACTTGTGGTTCCCTCATCTCGAGTCAATGGGTTTTTAGAATGGGGTGGTCAACGCAAGCTTGAGATCTTCATGTTTTGTTCTACAACATAAAATACGTCAGTAGATACCACGCTTGTGAATTTAGAAGGTTTTACGTGTCTTAAAAAAGTTGCAAAGAAGTGGCTAAATGAGACTACAGAGGCTGTCGGGGGCATTAAACGTCTTTGGACACGGAAAGTCCTCTACTCATTAGTCCGCCTTCACAGTCTTGTTGTGTTTATACTTTATATCTATCTGTTTATATATCTATATCTATCTATATTCTCTTAAGAGTTAAGCTCAGTGGTGGTGAAAGTCGAAGTAATGCGACCGTGGTGTAGCTCGTTTGTAGTCTACCATTAGCTTTCAACTTTCCATTTACGCTTCAAACATCCTAAAAGTGGTGTTCATTTGTGAAGATTATCTTGCTGAACTTATTTTCTGCAATAATCCAAAATCCAGTTGAAAAATCCTATTGGCTTTTTGTCGAGGGAACCGGGGCGATGCTAACTTCAGGGTTGGCGATGCTAACTTCAGGGTTGGCCTACAAACATACGTCATCCCTGCAGCACTCCCTTTGCAACTTATACAAGTGTGATGTTAATACTTGAAGCCGTCAGTGCACACACACACACACACACACACACACACACACACACACACACACACACACACACACACACACACACACACACACACACACACACACACACACACACACACTGACTTTACAGTGAAATAGGAGACATCTTGTGTCCAGCAGGAAAACTTTAGAAATGAACACAATTTGCATATTCATAGATTCTGGAATTTTTAATGAGCTAGAAGGATTTTAATTAGGAAATTATACGAATATATCAGACACACATCATTGTTCCAGGCAGACTGTTTGTATATATGTTTTAATACATGTCTGGAGGGGATCTTTACATTCATCTCTGTTATGGAGGATCCCAAGTTTCGTCTTCTTCCCCCCATCTCAGCTTGAGCCCTGCCTTTAAACTCGGCTCTCCAATAGAACAGTCGGCCTCATCTTTTTAGACTAGGACAAATTGCGCATCATCCCTCAAAGGTTTGTCAAAATCAAACCTGAAATACAACCTGAGATTTGACGGATGCCTGATGTCACTGGATGGAGAACATAAATCAGGTAATGGGCAGCCTCTCTTCAGTAGCCGTGGCCCTGTGGTTTCATCATCCACGCTGTTCAACATTTAATATGATCGTCCATCACATGACAGTCCGTGCCTCAGTCTGATTTGAATCAAACCGCTACTGATGGCTGACCCTCTCCTCACTCACTTAATATCTTTGTCAAAAGCAGAGCCCAGCAGGGACCAGGGTGAACTTAACGGTACGGTTAATTAGCCACAAAACTGAACAAATGCTCGCTGACAATGAGCGTGTCTCGTCTCATGTGATCTGACAGGCCTCAGCTAAAGAGCAGAAGCTACAGTGAAGGCTTAAAATAAGGTGCACACCTGCTGCCACAGAAACAGATAATCAAAATTCCTCTTTTCTCCTCTGTTGTTAGTTCAGAATTTCATGATGCCGGTTACTCCAATACATCTGCACTTACAGTTTTTTCTTGTTAAAAGTCATCTACAGTATCTCATACGTCTAAATCATAAAACTAGAGGCACAACAAAGAAGAGAGCGTCCCATAGATTTCACAAAAACCTCCAGTTTGTCAGAATAATCCATATTTTGTTGCTGCCGCAGATCCGCTCCCCTCCCCTCGCTGATCATTGCAAACATAAAAGTGAAAAACAAACATTATCCTGAACAACAGAGAGTGAGCACTCCAACCAGAGCAAACTGAACTCACCGACAATAGCTGAACCTCTTCACTGCAACAGACAACATCACACTGATTGATTTCTGGGTACTGAGGAGGTCTCTCTATTTTAAATAGGAAGCTCCTGTTTTACACGCTTTGATTTGGGCTTTTAAAATAAGCTATGGATGTAATTTCAGGTCAAGGTGCACTTTTTTTGAGTGTGAGGATGAGAACATTGTACAGTATGCACATTGTGTAGGTTTATGGATTAAAACACTGGATATGTTCTAGCTGTTCTTTTGTGACTGATACTTCCCGTTTTGCAGAGAGCACAGCAGACTTTGACCCTGGCCAATGCGAAGTGTTGAATGGAGCTGCTTTTATGAGGAAAACAATGTAGAGGAGCACTGTTTTCCTCCACAATAAGTACTGATTATCAGCACATGAAGTGCAAGTGGATGTTCTCCTACGGTAATGTATCGGCAAAGTTGGTCATATAGAAAGTAGGCAGCACTACTGTAAATAAGACCTTTAAATTAACTCAACTCACAGACTGAAGATACCAGGTTTTCTGGTACAGTGACTCAGTGTTGATGTGAGCACTTGACACATGTCGATTGCTGATAATATTTTAGGATATCACATTTTAAAAGGGTTTTTGTAGTGTAACTGTTTCTTGTTATTCTATGGCCACTTAAAATTATCATAAATAAATTAGTCTTAACTGAAGAGCTGGTGTAGTTTGTGTAAACAATGAGAAAAACAAAAAACATAACTAGCTGCTCAGTGAGAAAACCCAAAATACATTTTTAAACTTGTTTGATATTTGAATCTGGAAGTCGGAAGGAAGAAACTTTCGAAATAACGAGAGTCTGAGGGACGACTGTAGGGGGAAAAGGTTTGGGGAAGAGTGAAAGAGGAAAAGAGAGACAGTGGGGGGAGAGAGAGAGAGAGGCAGCTCTACTTACCCTCTGTTCTTGAGATTAAAAACAATCTGTTTTTCTCTTTCGATCTCAAATTTAAAACTTCAGAGACCAGAACTCCTCCTAGTTCAGCTTGATGTTGCCTCACAACGCAAACAGACGCAATTCTGAGGCCCAGAAACTGTAATTTCATCACGTTTAAAAACCATCATCCACTCCGATCACGGAACATATGACAACTTGTCCGGTATTATTTCGTACATAAACACCAGTTTGTAGTCAGTTCAGCATATCTGATGGTTGCCTGGCAACCTCACAGTGATGACAAGACTCTGAGAGGTTCACGTGTGCGTGAACCAGTAATAGAAATAGAAATAGTACCTTCCTCCAGTAATAAAAAATGCACAAACAAGATATGAAATGACTCATTAAGATATTAACATGATGTTGTGACTTACCAGGTCTCCAGCATGCTGCTCTGCTGTTTTAACTCTTGCTCCTGGGACCCGGGACTCCTCCTGACCCGGGTAATGACCACAGGGACCTCTGACCTTTTGGTTTACATTTTATTTGACAAGACAATGATCTGTAAAACATGTACAATAGGTTTCCCAAAAAGCATACAAAATGATAATCGATCTGTGATAACCAAAGATAAATGAAAGAAAATCGATAAACACCCACAGAAGTACGATTACATCTCCAGTGTGTTTTTTCTTTAGCATTGCCATCATCAATGTCAAACCCATCCTGCGTTTGTGTGTTTCCCCCTTTCATCATCCGTTCGACTGTCAGACGAGAAGTGTGAGAATTGAAAAGCTAAAAATAACATAAAGAAGGCACGTCTGGCTCCGTGATGAAAAGCTGTGATGACAATGGATGAACGAGAGAGAACGGAGAGGGGGGCGGGAAAGAAAGAGGGCAAACGGATTCAGACCGAACAGCGTTATCGCCGACATTCACAGCTTGTGTTTCTGGCACCAAACCCGGAACAGGGGGAGCGGGGAGACGGAGCAAAGCACCTTGGCCGAAATGCAACGCTGCAGCTCTCGCAGAAGGGATGGGCCCAGAGCCTTGATCAAACAGCTAATCCATCTGAAATCACTGCAGTTCCCCCACATCAACCCTCTTATAACTGTTGACTCATGCTTTTGGGCAAATACAGCCTGTAAACTGAGTTTGAGCTAATATTTCTTTGCAATTTCCGTTTTAGGAGGCAGCTTCATGACTGTATTCCTTGTGGTGTCGAGATTGTAATTCAAGATACCTTCCGAATGAAGCAACTCTATTAAACATAAGGCTCTGGGTAAAACTGAATGATCCCCCAAATGAGGCGGCAGAGCTTTAACTCAATACTGAATGCGCGCTGAGTCATCGGTCTCTGATATAATGGGTCCCAATGATTGTCTTTTTCCTTTTTGCTCAATCTATCAACAGCGGCCCGCTGGCAAACACATTAAACACATTAATCCACCAAAAACGAAATATTCATTCATTTTAGGAAATCAATTTACAGACAAAAGAGCGAAACCATCACATTTAATTCCCTTTGATGACTGGTTTTGTTCTGTGGCAGAGTTATTAAATACATCATACGTGATTGTCTGACACTGCTCCATATAAGCGAGTCAAAAAGCCATGCACTTGTCATGGTGGTCCGACTCGTCTTCAAAACAAGGACATAGCTTTTATCCTGTAGGTCCATGCAGCATGCAGACATCCCTTTAATCAAAATAAACATCTCAGACACAAAAAGCAGACATACAAAAGAAACTTTTACACCTTTAGCTATCATAGAAGTCCCAACTTATCCTGCGTCTGTCCTGAATTTATACACCTGAATAATTCTTCAGTGAACATTTTAGATGGGAACCAAATAAACTAACCAACCAATTCAGTCTCCATCAGTCGGTCTTCTCTTTCAGGATGGATCAAATGTATACCAGCATTTCAGTTAGCAGGCAGCAAGAAAATGGCACTTCTATAATAACTACAAAAAAAGCTAGTGACGGTTAAATATTAACAGATGATTGTCATACGTCAGAAAAAAATAAAATATTGCATTTGGTGCCGACGTCGCAGAAAGTGAAAGCTGTGATTTGAAATTTCTGTCCTCCAACATCTTCTTTCCTATTATCTTATTATTCTGTCTTGTAGTTTCTCCATTTATGTGTCTAAATCTCTGCCGGCGCTATCAACTTTTATACCTGTCTACAAACCTGCAGTATATCCACCACCTGACTGTGTGCTTTCTGTGGGTGATTTTAACTGGCGGGGTCAGCCACAGCCTGTCGTCCAACGTTATAACTCACAAAGATTTATGTGCCTCGACGTCTCAAGCAAGGGCTCAAGATTAGAGGAGGAGAGGAAATATTGCATCTCTGTGTGTATTGCACTCTGTGGTTGTGAGAGATGACGATTCCACGCTGACTGCATTTTCAGATCAGCGCTAAAAGACAAAAACAGGCGGCCCGCCGAGCCGTCACGCGAAGGGAAAAAGAAAAAAAATCCCGTTCTCTCAACTTAAATTGGACTTGTGCTCGTGGTGTGCGTGACTGTGACAGATGCATTGAGACGGAGATAAAAAATAAAATAAAAAACAGCTTCCTTTTTGACATTCAAAAATGTTTTTACAAATGAAGAACATTATTCCGCAAACAGCCTTGGGAAAGTGTTTCAACAAGCCACCGATCATGCCATGCAGAGTAATATGAACAAGGAGTAAAATCCACACCATTTCATTTTTTTTTATATATTCAAATAAAACATTTTAGTATTCAGTGACAACCTCAATGTACCCGTGAAAAGTAAAATAGTAATATACACATTTTTTTTTTTAATCGCTCAAGTTGACATTTAACAAACTTCCATCCCCTGTACAGAGGCACTGATAACACCTACACTTGTTTAATTTTTTTTATGTGTACACGTTTCACCAACAATATATTATTCATCAGTATTATCAAGACTATTTACACTGTTTTGTTCATCATTTGGTACCATCTGACATCCATTAAGATCAATTTTTGATTCAGCCAGGCATAGCTCACCTTTTCTTTTTTTTGCTTTCAAGTGGACAATCGGCTAAAATGCAAAAATGCATATTTGTAAAATGTTCTGCACATATCAGAGTGTATGACCATCTTAATCGGTTAAAATGGCTGTAATGGCAGTATTTTTCTAATATATACTGAGCATTTTCACACTCTGAAAATACATTCCTTCTCATGTCCTCTCAACCTTAATAGTGTGATTTGTTAGTGGAGGACTGAATACAAACATTGGTGTTTCTCTGTGTGTGTGTGTGTGTGTGTGCATGTAGGAACCCTGTGTGGTGTGTGTGTGTGTGTGTGTGTGCTTTGCTGTGAACCGACTTTCATCTCCCCAACACAGCCTTACCAACTCTTGCAATTAACAACAGCAAATGTGAATCATGGACTCTTAATCATGTAATGTTGCCAGGTTACAGAGCTTCAAAACAATGTCACTTCCCCTTCGTTAGTGCTAACGAGCAGCTCGGCGCTCTAACAGTTGCTGTGGTCCAGGGACAGATGAGGCCCTTTGACAACATAATAAAGTGGAATGTGTCTTTATTGGACTGTAGCCTGGGCAAGAGTGGGAAAGGCTGGGTTCTTTTTTTTTTTTAGAGTTATTATAGGAGTCGATAAATAACTGAAATACTTTCAAACATCTCAAGTGATTAATTGAAGCTGCCTGGAGAGCCGGATGATCAGGGTTTGGACTTCCTGGGACCAAATTCAGCTGTGTGTAATTCAAACCCAACCAACCGTGGAAGAAGAGCACTTTGAAAGGAATTCAAAGATGGTATTTTGACTTTCTCTGTAGCACAAGGCTGCAACAGGAGCCCGATGTTTTATCCTTAGTTAGAGAGGAAAAGATGTTCAAATCACTTTCCACGGCTGTAAACAGAGGAGCCAAGGACCGGCAGCTTCACATATAACACTAATTTAGCGATGGGGACACTGTATGTTCATGGCACAAAATGTTGCATATAATATTTCATTCTGAATCCTCTGAAAATGCCGTTGCCTTGCTCTTTTTTTTGGTGGAAATTTTGATTTGCAAGCATCACGCAGGCAAAGAGAGCGCTGCGTGTTAATTAGCTGAGGGGGGTGTTCCAGTTCACCTACATTGCAACACCTCTCAACCATGTAATTAACATATTGCAAAAGCCCGCCTCATCATATTCGCATATGATTTCAATGGCTGTCTGGCTTGTCAGATATCATGAACTGCTGTGTGTGTGTGCATCTCAACTTGCTTGATATTTTGTACTTTTTGCTTTTCTTTACCCGATATTTAAAATGTAATGATGATTAAAACTCTGTATGACAGTTGCAAGAGTTGGAAAAGGGAAGAAAGAAAAGCTTGTTACCCTTGCTAACATTCCTAGTCGTCAGCCTGAAATGAAAACACAGCTAAGAACCTGTTTTCATGGCGAGATGTAAAAACCCTTTAACTCATAACACCTCCCTGAATGAAAGAAAAAGAATATAACAATGATAATAATGATATAATAATAATAAAACTTTAAATCTTTAAAAAGTTTCATGTTTCTAGTGTTTTTAGTGTGGAAAAACTTGTGCTCTCTTTGCTTTCCATGCAAATTTAGGTGACCTGGAACTTGCCCATAAGCCTGTGATGTGGTGCGGTGGTTGCCACGGCTACACATACATGGCGGGAGATACAAAGCTCTCGCCGCGAGAGATGTTGGCGGCCGCCGGCTCGCGATTGGATGAATCCAAGTCGTTGCCGTGGTGACCGTCGCCGGCGTGGTCCTTGAGTTCGTTGACGTTGTCGTATTTGGCCGAGTCCTCCAGGACCGGGGGGGCGCCGCCGTTCAGGGCTCCTGTGGTCTCGTCGTCCAGGTTCTGCAATATTCAGCAGATGCCAGACGTGTTTATGGGGAATACAAATCATATTACATTAAATTTACATCACAGGGAGGCTACATGAAGACTCAGACTGGGATGTTAAGGAAAGACGTTCATTTCCAAGTTCAGTTTACACGACTATTCCATTTCAGTCAGTTTTAGTACAGCTTAATATCAATCCTTTGATTGACTGGTACAACGTGCAAACACCAGGGCGTCCCTACACACAGTGTGTAGCTGTCCAAACAGATCTGGAGCCCACTGTGACTGAATGTGGCTCATGTGTCAGCGAGCAGCGACATGCTTTTGTGTTTGTGTGTGTCAGAGTTACCGTGACAGGCTCTCCTCCTGTGGGCTCGTAGTAAACCTCTCCTGGGCTGAGAGGTGCCGTCTCTGTGGCCGTGGGAGGCTCTGATGGCTTGTTCAGCTACATGCACAGAAACCACATCAACACAGGGAAGAGAGCAGCACAGGAAACAATGCAACATGACACGGCCGACAAGAGAAGAGAAGAGCTTGAAACGACGCAGAACAATAAGTCTATGTTAACGAGATAACAGAGACACCGAGAGAGACTTTGAAAGGCAAAATAACACACTCTTCCACTTACAACCGTGTAGCTGAATACAGGAGCAATATAACGCACCTTGGTCTTACTTGGTCTGGTGAGACCAGAAGCTAACGGTGGCTAATGTTGCTCTCGTTTCACAATCCTGCGCTTTGAAAGCCCGCTCTCCACCCTGACCTCCACCCTGACCTCCTCCCTGCAACGCTGCCTCTGAAAGGAATCCAGCCAGCGATTATGTTTTCGATCACAGCGTAATTGGAAACAATTTAGTAATATATAAACCTAATTTCCAAGAGACAGGGTTACATTCAACTCAAGGGACTTGTTGCCAGATACATAAAAAAATATGTAAAGTCATTTAAATATGCTGCATTCAGGGACCTGAAAGACCTCCAATCGACTTGCAGCTTGCTTATCAAGACTTGTGAGTCGACTTAAACTCGCTCTCTAAGGCTAGAGGCTTGATTTGGACGATAGCTGTGGTTGTATCACGCTCCACAGATGGTGCCTCCTAAGACAACGTGTAGACGTCTCATAAACCTTCACTGTTGAACCCCGTGAACCCCATTTCAGCCGGGACATTTACAGGCATTTAGACATCTTTTATACATCTAATCAAAAGGAAATTCCAGAGTTTTAGTCTCATTACATAACAAGCACAACAAAATGTGATGGAGTGGAGTGGAGGGGAGGAGGAGGAGGAGGAGGAGGAGGAGGAGAGGAGCGCTTTAATGGAGCTCTTTACAAACCCAGCTAATTATTTTGACACATAAGCCAACTCAGATCTCCAATCAATAGCCATTAGCCCCATTATGACTGCCCAAATGGACTGTGTGTGTGTGTGTGTTTGTATGTGTGAGTGTAGGAATATAATGGCAGTGACAATAAAGATTGATTTGAAGCCATGTCGGCCACTCACCATCTCTGTTGAGCTGCCTGCCTTTACAGGGGGAGGGGGCTTGTGCTTGGGAGGACCCCTGATTGGAGTAAAGAGAAAAGATAATGCGGTATTGATCGCTGCTTTGTTGAGACGTCACATTTTTTTGTACTAAACAAAGAAACAACTTAGGCAACTGAGAGGGCACAGTAATAGAAAGTCTTGAAATATTGAGCTCGAAAGGCATCTGGATGTGTCGTAATTCAATCCAGATTCTATTACTAAACCTTGTCTGGCCAAATTCAATTACTGTGAAAAAGAAAACATTTTTCAATTAAGGAGTTTTTTGTGGTTTAATGGTTTTCTCACTGGAAGTCAGACGCAGGGCTTAATTTGTGGGATTGTACTTGTACGGGCCAAGAAATGTGTATTAAGGATAACTAATGAAAACACTTTCCCCTCAAATGGTCATAGATGAACTGGAGACCTTGTAAATACAATATGTGGGATATCACTCTTTATATCAGCGCAGGGATTCGTAAAAGACATCTATGGCTACCTTGTCATTAGAAAATTGCTTAGTGAGCACATCCAGCAGACGCAGCACAACTCTAACATTCATTTGGAGTGTTTTTATCTAAATGTAATATTCATAGTTCTGATAAGATCTCCACCTACTCATGACCAAATGATCTGCGGCTCTTCAGCTGCGAGATGTTTCACTGTCTTACCAACCACTTTCTAACTTTGTCTGTCTGTTGTTTGGAGATGTGAAGGCAGCATGCAGTGTTTTTTAATCAGACTTTTGTATCCTGGAGAGAGCTGCCTACAGAGGGTTGTAAGAGCAGCTGAGGCAAAAAGTAAGTGTTTAAGAGTGATAATGGTTTCATTTCTGTGGTTCACACTTAGCATTTGATATTATAAAGCTAGCTAACATAGATGCTGGCTGGTTTAAACGCACAGCTCACACTTTAGCGTCACAGGCTTGTAATTAAATTAAAAATCAGGAGCTGGTTTGAGCCTCTTCCAACACAATGACTTTCCCATCTGCACTTTGTCGTTTTGTGGTATCTCTCTCAGTGCAGCTCATGCAGCGTGCTGGATCTTAGCCACAGTGGGAACCACGTGGACTCGCGGCGCTGGAAACAAATCAGGGTTTGAGGCTTTAAGTAATGTAATTTTCCAGTCATTTGTGTTGTAAACAGAGGTCAGCGTTCATTTGATGAAATATTATGAGACTGGCTTATGAATCATTCTACGGGTCATTTACATATTACATATATGCTTTGACCCTGAGCAGTGCAATCATCATTTCTGGTTGCTTGTAATTTTGGTAATTGCCATGAATCCCATCTTATTCTACCGTCGCGTCGCTGTAAGTGGCTGCACATTAGAGCACCAGGAACGTGTCTGCAACATTAAGTAACTGTGAATCTAATTAACCTCTCTGACTCAGGGTACAATGACTGTATATTTGTTCATTTACTTACTCTCCGTCCTCCTGACGCTTGCGGATGAAGAAGATGATGCCGATGATGACGCCGATGAAGACGAGGGCGCCGAGGATACCACCGACGATGGCGCCTGTCGACGGGCCTGGAGTGATTTGTCTCTTCTCTTCTTGTGTGGGTGAAAGACACAGAGAAGAAGCACAGAAGAGAAAGAGAGAGACTTTTTATTAACAATTCATTCAAATTTCATGTGACTGCTTCTGGCACTTTAATGTTGCTCACTTGCAATATTTGTTTTTCTATGTGTTTTGCTACTTGAGAGAAAACAGTCTGTGGCTGTGTGAGTCAGCAGTATTTGATTATTAACTGTAGAATATGATATGCATAATATATGTAACAAACACACACAAAAAAACAACAGTTTAGTTTCAGTGGAATATGAGTAAAATGAACCATGAGGTAATGTGGAAACAGGTGATCAAAAGTCAAGTTTCTATTCAATGTCAGCACTGTATACATTATCATGAGCTCAGTCACATAAGCATAAAGAAGTCAGTATGACTTCTTGTAAAATGAAAGCAGCTCAAAGCTCTCTGTTGTGCGTTAACACTGAATGAATCTCATAAATCTCTGCGATGCAGCTTCACATCAGCCGAGTCTCACGCTGACCTCGGCATCTCCTTTCAATTAAAAGCCTGTTTATGATTTCTGGAGGGCGATGAGGCATTTAAATTGACTGTAAAAAGCCTCTCATTACATTTGAGCTTTTATTTAAAAGAAAAAAAGCAAAAAACAAAAAAAAAACAGGCTGACAGCAGCTGCACACAACAACCACCACGGATGGTTCTGCACAATCATTGACTGTAACAGGGATTTTGGCAGAAACAACAAAAGGAGGGTTGAATGATTTTCACAGGTTGTTTGGTCCTTTTTTTTTTTTTTTTGTGAAATCGCACTTCATCACTACCACTGAAGTAAAAGCACTCCACTGTGTTTGATACAGAGATGATAAAAGGATAATTGCCTCTATGATTTCCACTCATTTAGCTTAACTATGTACATTTAGCTGATGTTTGTACGAGTATTTACCTAAAAATGACACCAAAATTTGCTGCTGCAGCAAGAAGAAAACTGTACTGTAACTGCAGTACATACAGTAGCTCTTGAAACACGTCAAAATGCGATTATATACATTTCAATTTGCATCAATCAAGGACACTTTTTTTCTTCATTGTTACAAGGAAAGTTTCTTCATCTGCCATCATCATCCTCATCCTTTACTGCCCATTCTTAGGCCAAAGAACCATTAGCCTGGAGGGACCAGAAGATGAAACATCTGGGTACAAAGAAATGATGCAAAAACAAAACAATTAGAGGTTCAGATTGCCTCAAATCAATCTTTCTCCCGAAGAAATTGTCCTAAAAAAAATTGTAAACAGTGAAGTTTGCGTATTGACCAGTTCAGGTGAGAGTGTTTCTACAAAGGCAAGTTGCTTTTGAGTGTTTCAAATGTCATTGTTCGATTCTTTGAGCTTCCAAAATGAAATCCCATTAACCTCCATTACATCGGGGTGGCCGCAGAAGTTTCAGGTGCTGATAAATGATTGTAAAAAATTATAGTGAGAAAATAAAGGCAGGTAGGAGAGCTGCTGAAAATATGTGTTTGATCAATGAGATCGTGTCTCAGATCACATTAAGACCGGCTGCATTTCCTTCTTCCTGCCAGCAGGTGGCGTTCTGTTCCAAGTTTACACAGTCTGGCTTTCCATATTCACGTCTGGGTAAATCCACTGGGAAAGGACTGGCCAGTTTGTGTGTGTGTGATGGAGAGAGTGTGTGAGTTTAGGTAGCACGTCTGCCACAGTGGTCACAGACAGAAGAGGGTGGAAGTCTCTATTATGAATGATTACAAACACACAGCCAGGAAGGAGGGAGCGAAGAGGACGAGGAAGGGAAGGACAGAGAAAAGTGTAAACAAAGAGAGAGAGAGATGGAGGGGAAGAGAGGAGGGGAGATGAGGGAGGGAGAGAAACGTGGAGAGGGAGAAAGGAGGGAGGGAGGTCGGAGATGAAGGACGAGGTAGGATAAAAGGGGAAGTGGGGGGCGAGGAAGGAAGGAAGGAAGGAAAGGATGGATTTAAGGAAAGTAGGAATGAAGCTGTATATGTGGAGAGACACACCAGAAAGAATACACAATGGCTGCATGCAGAGACAGATGGAGGGGGGAGGGAGAGAAACAGAGAATGACACCAGCCTTTTCCTCACAGCTGGAGATGCACACACACACACACACACACAAACCAAGGGCGTGTCCAAGGACTGGCACCTGGGGTGGCCAATCAGATTTCAGAGGTGGCACGTGGGCGGGAAACCAACTGTTGCACGAGTAAACAGGACTTTTGTTTATTCATCTTTTTAATTAAAAACACAGGAATGTAAGAAACTGTAATGTCAGTAGTTAAAGTAGATATGAACAGTGGAGACAGAATTAATACTATTAAAAAAAGTCTGGACACTCTTCTGACACACACACACACACACACACACACACACACACACACACACACACACACACACACACACACACAGAAGCATGTGAATCGAAGCCTCCTTGTGTGTGTCATGTGATATTTGCCATCGATGTTCGTGTTCGATACCAAACTGCCTTTCAATAAACAATGAGTCATGGTGCTGCAGGAGACATGCCACACATGCGACATGGGAGGGGCGGGGGGGGGGAGGGCGGGTGTTAGCTGCAGGAGCAGGAAGCTGATTGGTTAGAGATTGGGGTTGAAACAGTAGGGTGCACCCCAGAAAGGGAGAGAGGAGAAGATGAATTACAGGAAGGAATGTGTTAGCAATCAAACTGGTGTTAGCGATCTCTCAGAGAACACACACACACACACACACACACACACACACACACACACACACACACACACACACACACACACACACACACACACACACACACACACACACACACACACACACACACACCTTTCTTTCTCATTACATCCCTGAACAGGCAGAAAGCATCAGCTACTATCCTCATCAAACGCACCAGTTCTTCTCTCTGCAGGCAAACCAGAGGTGTTAAACTACACATTGCAACAATAACTGCGTTTCCATCCACCTGTTTTTGTGAGCAGGTTGAATTCAGGCAGAAAAAGACCCTGAATGGAAATGCCAGAAATAAAAAACAGCTAAATATCACAAGTTTTTATGCTTAGCTGTTGGAAAAGTTAGGTTACTGATCAGGAAAAGATATTTTTTTTTTGATAAATACTGTCATTGCAGGACCAGTATCTACTTTTTTGTTTCATTTTTTGACAGCCACTCACCCTTACATGGCTCCCCACCACCGTGAAGCTCCAAAAATAAAGAATTAAAAGGGCAGCAAATGCCAGACGGTATGTGTGTGGAGAGAAATTAATTTACATAAATCTGGAAGTTTATAAATAACAAAACTATTGAACGAGCACCAAACAAACCCAAGCTGTTACCAGGCTGCAAACCGGGATTACACAGTGCTCAGGATCAGAATATGAGAGCAGAACAAACTTTGTGGGTGCTCAGTTTGGGATTCTGTGTGGTTGTTTTGTGAGATTGAAAGTGCTTTAGAGGGCGAGAGGGCTCTTGCTAACAGGTTTCAAAAGGATACAGACTTATTTGGATCGGAGGTTCAACAGGATGATGCTTCACTTCCAAGTCAAATCCAGTTGACTCTGCTCTTTGTTTGGTTGAAGCAAGGGATACAAAAGGTACAATAAACAAAGGAAGCAAGGCTGCTCTCTTAAATATAATTTCACCATTCTTCTTCTTGCTTACTCAAGATACTGATCTATCGTTTGCTCTCAAAACCTGCTCTACTCTTACAAATCTGTGAGATAAATGCTGACTAATTACTGCTTAGATGCGTTGTATTCCCAAGGTGGTTTTGATGTTAATTGTCTTCAATACAAAGCAGCATCAACGCTGTTAACCCATAATGTTACAGAAGCAGTAGAGTATCCCTATGAATGGCGTCAATACTGGGCTATTTTGCACCACCGCCACTGTTCCTCTGCAATACAGCAAGTGCTGTGTAGTGTGAAGTGAAGGCTGTGTGGGGTGTGTTTCAGTGACCTAACCGTAACCACGCTTTAACCATAGTTTTTAGTTCTCTTCTCTTGTTCTCTGGAGAATATTTGCATACCAGTAGCAACTTTTGCCAGTGTTTTGATAATGAGCATAAAGTTTCTTCGACTGTGGTTCAAGTCAGCACAGTAAAGTTCAGCAAAACAACCAAAAAGTGTTTTCATCCATGAGCTGCAGGAGGAACCACATGATTCTCTGTTTGTTAGTCTACAGCAACTGTTCTCTCTCTTTTCTCTCCCATGTGCGGCTGCATTAATGGCGAGTCAACACACCCACTGACACTTCCTGTCTGTCCCGGGCTCATCTTCTGCTAAACACACAAACCTTAGAGAGCTGCACCTTTTGCTTTCCTTCACCTCCATCCGTTAGAGTCCATCTTTATGGAACGCGCAATTCAATTTCCTTGTCATCGAGTCGGCGCTGACGTAGATTATTTATATGAATTATCAAACATTTATACTGTTAAATCAATAGCCCGGGCTCCACACTGTAGCATTGCTTTCTAGATGTAAAAAACGCGTGGGTGGTAATTCGCTGGCGTACACAGGCACACTACAGCAGACCTTCACTCCTGCTTAGCTCTATCTGTTTCTGTCTATTTCTCACTCCACCGCCTGGTAGCAAAACACCCCAAATCTGCAGATATAATGCTATTATCTAAGTGACACTCAAGTGGTGAGAAATTGCCGCTGAATCACATGCAATTTAAATGAAATTGAAACAACAATCCCTGTCTAAAGCGCTCCATTGCTCTCTCTTATCAAACGCTCCAGTGTGTGGGCTGTATTACTGTATTAACCATCAGAGAAACACATTGTGCCCAAGGCCGGCACTTAACTATCTCTCGCTGATACACAACATGGATAAACCCCCCCCCCCCCCCCACACACACACACATTTGGTAAAAAAACAACAACAAAAAAACTCACTCACTTACACAGATACATGCACCACAGCCACACAAGTACTAATAGGTTTCTTGCGAGGTTCAGGAATTACATCTCATTGTTGTTCTTCCCATGACGGACATTAGTGTTTCACATCACATGGGAAACGTAAACCTTGAAGAATCGGCAGAGCAGACGACTCACATGACCAACGAACAAGAGGCTCATTTGTCTTCAGTTTACTTAAATGAGGATTCTACAAAATGTGTAAAGGTCACTTCCTGTATTGAAATGTAGATTAAGAAATGTATCGATAGATTTAAATCGATAGGATCGATACTGTCTGTCCTACGTTAGATTACGTTTTGGAGACATTAACAGTCTTCTTGGTGTGCATGCGTGCAATAATCGCCTTGGTCATTTCAGAGAATTCACACTTTTTTTTTTATCCGTCATTAAAGACGCTCCTGTGTGTTAATGTGCATGTGATTAAGTTATTAACAGAGAATAGTGAAAAGAAGCGCTCAGGGGTAATGAAATGATAATGTAGTCATGATGCATTTACCACTAATCACAACACACTGCTCTCTCCTACATGATACATTAGCTGCGTGGAATAATAAAAGTAGCAGCATCGATAGCGGGTTTGCCCCCCCCTCCTTATCTAGTCTAGTACTTTTGTTACTACTAATATATATATAATTATTGAATTTTCAAAACATTCTGTTATACATTACATAAGATCACTATATAACAACCAAAATATGAAACTATGGTCTCTCCTACTCGTCCTCCCAATCCATCCCACTACCCAGTCCCACCAACCAGTCCCACCCCAGCAGGCTACCATAATACTTTTGTAAGACCAGATCTCAGTCTTGTGAGTCTCACAGGAACATACAGTGAAGAACCATTTACCATCATTTAGAAAATGGTGAGGACACAGTAATCACAACAATAACCCCTGAAATGATGCCACGGAGACGTGAAGTCTGAGGCTGGTGCTGCTGTTCACCCGTCCATAAAATGCCATTTTGAGAATGAGCATTTCTAAACTCATGGCTGACTGAATGGCTGCCTCAGACTTTTTAAGGTCGTGTTAACCAAAAGTTTTTTGACAAAGAATTTCTCAAGACCTCCGTGAGCTTAAGGAGAAGTTTTGCTACAAACCACTGCGGCTACGTGCCTGAAATGTGACATGACATGAAACTGTAATGCAGTATGACAGGATATGAATGAACGTTTCAGAGTCAGCTACTGGAATTTGCTGCCACACACACACACACAAACAAAACAATTCACATACTTCCTTTCATTCTGCCTGTTTCTCTCCCTGAACGCTAGACTCACGTACAGTTAGTCAATTTATAAATAGCAGATTCTGTGTTGGAGGGAAGGTGGGAAGCAGGAGGGAAGACGAGAAAAGAATGCAAGCGTCTGAGAGCCGGTGGGAACGGAAACAAGAGGGGGAAAATCAGAAGGAGGAGAGGAAAGAAAACAGAGAGGAGCGTGAAGGTGAAGCAGTGAAGGAGGAGAGCAAACTGAGCAGGGGTTCAAGGAAGAGGGAGGGATGAGGAGCGAAACAAGGGAGGGAAGGTGGCGGGGAAGGAGGGATGAGGAGGAGTAAGGGGGGGGGGTGATAGGAGTGTTAGCAGCCTGCGGAAACGAGGAGGAGATTTTAAAGGTCTAAACACTCCCGAGGGAGGCCATGAGTGACACTGGAACAACAACTCTCCCTCTTTCTCTCTCTCAGTTTCACACAATCCGTCTTTCACCTCCTCTCTTTTTCTCCTCAGTTTTGTTTCTTATTTTCCACTTCCTCTACGAGCGTCCTGATATTTCTCCCGTCTTTTTCTCTCTCGTCCCTCTCGTGTTCGTCCTTCAGCCCTCCATCAGACTGCTGCACTCTGTCCTTCTGTACGCCTCCAGTTAAGACACACTCTCTCAATCACTTTGTTTTTTTTCTCCCTTTCACAGCCACTCTGTCGCCTTCTATCGCAGTCTGTTGCTCACTTGCTCTCTGCTGCTGTGCCAACATGAAAATGCCTGTTGCTTTGTCCTTCCTTTACAAAAACACCTATTTTTCCCTGTGCCCCCCCCCCCCCACACTTCCAACTCTAACTCACAAACAGCGACATTAGCGCGCCCTCTCGCATTTACTGACTCTGAAAAGACAAATTGACTCACAGACATTCACAAACACACACACACACACAAATAACACAAATCCATAAATGCAGCGAGCGGCGTGCAGAGCCACCAAGCACTAAAAAGACCACTAAAATTATGAGTGCACAGAAATTACGGCAATCAGCGAGCAATTATGATGAATAAAAAAGGAATGATTACAATCTTAGAGGCTAAAAGCTTCTTTATTCCTTTCAGCAACGCACTCCAGATAAAAAGGTACGAGAGCTGGAGAGTGAGAGGGAGAGATTATGGAAGAGAAAGGTAAAGGTGAGTGGGAGTGAGAGCGCTCTACCAAGATCAGCATAACTGAATAGTGTGTTGCACATTAAAGCTGATTTTATGTTTAACATTGCAAAACCTCTTCACTACACAGGTCCCCTGCCGAGAACAACGTAGATATGAAGGTCAAACATGCAATTTCTGCTGCAATGCGAGTCAACAAACTGCATGAACTAACTACAATTGTTAAACATTTTGCCAGTAGCCTCCGGTGACATTATTTATTAAGAATATATCAATTTAGAGGATGTATTTATTTTAATTTCCCAAAGTCTTAGAGTCAACAACTGTGGACAAATAGGAGATGTGAGAGGAGTTAGGAGTTCCTGCAAATACATCTCCTTCCATATACCTCCAATTACATCACAAACAAATACTAGATTAGATTTTAGAGTAGTTAATTCATGAATTACAGTTTATTTAGTTTGTTAGTGTAGCAATTTGCTTTCTGCCTTGTTTTAAGATAGCTGATACACTTCAAGAAGATTCCTAAAACAAGAGAAATGACACTGGGAACATGTGCTGTTACCAAACCGACCGGCAGCTACTTTTTATAAAGAAATAAGTTGCTGAGAAAGATATATAGCGACCACTGTCCGTCTTTGTCCTGCTACTTGAGATCCTGCAGCTTTAGAGGTTTTTGCAAATTCAGTTTAGGTGCTTGTTTTGTGTTCCTCATGATGTGCTTGACATCATCTTAAAAAGAATATCCACCGTAAACCGCTTTATCAGTTTGAAACAGCTACTGGTGATGCAGCCGGGTCCATTTTTAGTTTTTCTTTTCTCTGCGGAGGACATGAAGTTGCATCAAGCGCTGCTGCAGTACAAAGGAGCTTTGTAACAGAAATTGTTTTAATGATCTTAAACATCAATGGTAAATGTCAGGATTTTGGTATCCGTGCCAAAATGATGCTAAAGCTGCATTGATCGACCTACAGACAAACTCTCCAGGGCCGACGGAAGATATCCTGTGTAACTGTGTACAAGTACGTGTAAGAGAGAGGGCTGAGTCTTCCTCTTTCATGTTTGAAGAGCAATTTTAAGACAAAAGAAAACGAGGGCCAAGGAAGGATGAGGATCAGATATTATTTGCCACTGTGCACTCTGTGTAATTAGCCTTCTGAGACGAGACATCCAACCCTCCACTTTTTGGTTACAGTGCGTGATGGTTTTTTGCGCAGCCTGCAGAGAAGCAAAACACACATGCAAAAACACACATGATGTGCGCCTACGTGTGTCACTAATCGGGAAGCGAGCTGATGGGATCTTTAAATCCCATTGCACAGCTCACACACACACACACACACACACACGAGCAGAAGCGCAGCGTGACCTTTTTGAATAAATCTGCCTATCAGTGCTCTCTGTGTTTGTGTGACAGACATCTTTGGATATGCAACACTTCACAACCTTATCTGAAGCCAGAGATCCCCTTTCATTTTCTGACAGCTCTGTGTGCGAGCTTTTTCTTTCTGTCCTTTCTCTCCACATGTCTCTACCCACTTAACAGATTAAAGAACACACAAATGCACACTAACTCACACACACACTCGTACTCATGCAGACACATTCTGTTGGTTGCTGCCACAAATAACATTGAGAGTAGAGGGTAGAGGGGTGGGGGGGGGGGGGGGAGGAGTGAAATGGCATTGCTCTCTAAATGATCCAGAGCAAATGAGTTTATCTCAGAGACAGACAGCCCCCAAACCATTCAGGATCAAACTAGGTCATACTCAGAGAGAGAGAGGGAGAGGGGGGGGGGCAGACTGGAGGAGAAAAGAGGGAGAAAACACAAATGAGGAGGGGAACAAAAACAGAGGAAGAGAAGAAGAAGAAGTGTGAGGAGAGAGAGAGAGAAGGAGGAGTTGAAGAGCGAGGAGTTCAGTCTCCTCCTGCCTCCTCTCCTCTCTTTGCGTAAACACACTGAAGCTGACATTTCCAGTCGTCCCCTCTCTTTAAAGAGCTGTCACCTACCCGGTCAAATCACATCAAATCACTACGAGGAGGGGAGCAGGCTCGGCTCTAGCCTGCTTTGATTGTGGAGGAGGGTGGGGGCAGTAAGAGACGTTGATTGGTCTGTGTTGAGAGGCCGTCCTGGAGGTCAGCATCGCCGTGGTTCCACCGCCCATTCAAAGATCCCACCTATTTTCGGAGTTTAGGACTCATCGCTGGGGCACTGAGAGTTAGTTCTTTAGGCCTGTCAGCTATAACGTGCACTGATCTTATCTAAAACTAAAGCCAAAGAATCTCATAATGCCGATAATGTTTTAATTTCAAATCCACCCCGTCTTATAGAAGAGACCCCCCCTACTTCATTCATGTTATATCTAATTATCTATTGTTTCATGGACTGGAATATTAAAATAAGAAGCCCGCCGTACACTACCTGCCCGGCACCAAACGACAGGCAGACAGAGTTAGCGACCAGCTGGTGAACATAGTGGAGCTTTCCCTACAGAGCTGGTGGAGACTAAAATGGGGGTGACTATTGGACTTTAACTCATCAGGTGGACACAAAATGGACTCCAAAATGAATGCTAACACTGCCTCAGGTTCGCCATATCAACTTAAAAGGCGACGATATGTCATTGTTGTGTTGCAGCTGAACAGAATGCCAGTTAATGCAGGTTTGAGGTCCTTATCATTTCGGTTGATAGTGTCCTTTAGTGGGTGCATGTTCACAAACAAGTTTGCAAATAAATAAAGTAATCACAAACTAACTCACATACAGTACAGTTTTCTCATTTCACCATTTTATGTCAAGACAGCTTCAAAGCTTTGGCAGCAGAATCAGGCAG